>NC_055958.1:15616071-15681071 GCF_018492685.1 Alosa sapidissima
TTAGTATTATTTCAAGTAATTATTTCAATAATGCAACTGCCCTGGAAAAGTTTGAAGATAAAATGTTAAACTTAATATGACATGGTATCACTTGACATGTAATGCCTATTAGATATTCAATTAACACACAATTGTTCTTTGTTAATTTCTTCAGGTCTCTCAATCGGAGTTCCCAGATATTGAGGACCTTACTGTTGAACTCATTCTGATCAGCACGAACAGTGCAAATGCATCCCTCTGCCCAAAGAAGACTCCTGTTGTTTTGGAATGAAATGATTGTTGAATTTCCTAGCATTGGTCAGGCATTTGTCATAAAGTATCTATCTATCTATCTATCTACAGTAGATAGATAGTATCTATCTATCTATCTATCTATCTATCTATCGATCTATCTAGTCTTTATGCCCTTGATCTAAACTGTGTTTATTTGAATTTAGCCTCCACTACAGCCCTGTTCTGAACTCCAACCTGTATTTGTTTCCATGGTTTACATGAAAATAAAAGATTAAGAAGAATTTCACTGGCCTTTGTCAACCTTTTTAATAATTTTCTTTCAAGTCCTTAGTTGAAACTAATCAAAATGGACAAGTTTGTTCAACTTTCTGGAAATTAAAACTTTTAAGTTTTAAATTTAATTTAAAGAATTGGTTGAAGCAAAATTAAATATTTCAGGCTGACATCAATAAATCCAATTAAGCTATCTAAGCTTAATTTTATTAATTACCGTGAACTCATGTAGTTGATGTTTCTTTAACTTAAAAAAACCTTGTTGAACACACTCAAAATTTGCTAGTGAAGACTAATTAAAAAAGGTAAGTTTCTTTGACTTAGCAAAACCGAGTTACTATTACTTAAATTTTTTTGTGTAATCGGTTTCACCAATTTTTTTGAGTTCAATTAACTTGTCGGGTTTTACAGTGTAGGTTGACCCTGGTGTGAGGGACCCCAGAGATGGGAGAAGTACAGCTGGTGGTTGCGTGAGGGACGCCAGTGTGCGTGAAGTGCATGGGCTAGCAGTGTGATGGAGTTCCGTCACTACAGTCGAGTATGCACTCTGACTGCCATACCAACGGGCCTGGCTCTTTGATGTTGCGGCTCTCTGACTGCCATACCAACGGGCCTGGCTCTCCCTTTGCTACAGTATGTGTGAGTGTGTCTGTGCGTATGTGTGTGTGTGTGTCCCTCTTTATTTTGAAGGAATGATCCATGAGGAGTGACGCACTGTTTAAAACACTCTGTGATGTGCCTCATTGCAAAGGTGTTCTCACAACAGCAGTGAGCCACAGAGGCAGAGAGACAGAGAAAGAGCGAGATGTTTTCTTCTTCTTTTGGCAGATTGTAAATCACATAATGTCCTGCAGCAGCTCATAACTACAGTAACAGACTCCTCACACGCCCATACATACTACTAACCCCACCGGTTCGTTTAATCAGCACATCATAACAGTCTAATGGCACAGCATACAGTACTTACAGTCTTAAAGATGTTGATGGGAGCTTTGATGTTATGGCCTTTAGGTTTTGCAATATTATCCAGCAATATTGTGTGGCATCCTATTTGATCTTGTTGGCCTGGAGTTTATGGGTGAGTTTATGGGCGTTGGTGGCTCCTCCAGGCCATTCCATCATGTTTTCAAAGGGATTATAACACACCCAATGCATTTCTGTTAATAGGATGGGGAAGTTTCACTGCTTCAATAGTCCTCATGTCTTGTCAACTTGTCAACACATGAATGACCGGCTTTATTTGTAGAGTTCTCAGGCAGGGAAGCTGTGTGTGTGTGTGTGTGTCTGTCTGTCTGTCTGTCCGTCTGTGTGTGCGTGTTTGTGTGTGTCTGTGTGTGTGTGAGTGAGTGTCTGAAGCATGTGACCACCTCAAAACCCCCTTTTATTCCAACCCATGAGTCATTCAGCAATCAGACACCTTTTAGCACCTGCCACTCCTCGCCCTCAACATGTTTACTTGGACATGTATGTGTGTGTGTGTGTGTGTGTGTGTGTGTGTGTGTGTGTGTGTGTCTAACCATGTGAATTATGTGTATGTGTGTGTGTGTGTGTGCCGTCACAAGACAAGGCCCCCTTTGTGTTAGGTGAAATGTTGTTGGAATCCTAAACCAGATCAAATTGTTTTCACACAAACAGGCTGTAGACTAATTGCCTGGTGTGTTGTGCCCTGTTAAAAAGAGGGCTAATGTAACAACAAAGACGTCGATTAACCATCCTGTCAGTCACCTGAGCCGTCACACACACTTTCCAGAAACAGCTCAGAGTTCAAAACACTCTCTGGACAAACACACACACATACACACACACACACACACACACACACACACACACACACAGGCACACACACACAAACATAGCTCTGTTTATGTCCCAGCACAAAGAGAAGGGTCATTTGAGGGCATTAGTACAATCAGTAATGGTTTTGAGGAAATCTAAAGAGACATTTCCGACCGATGCTGATCTTCTGGATGGTTTACTGCATGCTAATTCACTTCCTGATGTATCTTCCTCTGTGCTGATGAGTTGTGTTTTAGATATCTAGTCCTAATTATAGAATGCCCAGTTGCCCACATTCACACAGTTTTAACATTTTTACTTCAGTGTCATTATTTACATATGAAATATGTTACATTAACATTGCCTAGTGAGGCATAATAATAATACAAAAAAATAATAAAATATGGGAAAAGTGAACCTTTCATAATCATCATATCATCAAATGTACACAGGGCTTAGCCAAAAGTCAGGTAGTTTTCAATTTTTGCTCTGATGGCTTTAGCCTTTTGTGAGAGTTGGCATACAGCTTCCTGAGGAGTATAATGATGGAGTGAATCATTACGGTAAAGGTGACTGTTATTTAGTTGACACTTTTATACAGAGCGACATGGACTGGCAAAGTGGATCAAATCCAGACCATCTCATTGTCGTGCTGCAATGCAAATAAGTTCAATAGAATACAAAATAATCATATTTTTTTTTACTGAGCTACTTCCTGAGTTTCACTATAAAAACAGAATTGCAATGGTAATATGAAACATTTGTTACATACAAACTGAATGAAACAAAAGTTAATCCTCCATGTGGTATGTGTTTTTAATCAAACATATATATATATATATATATATATATATATATATATATATATATACAGTATATCTATGCATTCTCAGCTGCAGGTATATCACAGAAGGACATTTCAATTATTCAGAATGAAATCTTTCGCCCTGGAAATACAATAAAAGTTATGAATGAGTCGATTGCTATGACGTTTCTACATCTGAATTTAAGAAGCTATAAAAATCCATATGAATAATGGATTCAAGATACAGTATTCATATCGTACAGCATAGTGTTGGTTGTAAAAGCACAGCAGTGCAGTTATGATTTTTTCATTAGGGCTTTAAAAATATATACATTATATACAATTGATTGTTTGCTTTGAGGAAATGTGCCATGCAGCACATGTTCTGTAATTGAAAATGTAACACAGTCAATTCCATATGTGAGACCACAAACAGGCACTGTGAGGCCTACTGGGGGATATAACCTGGAGTGATCAGCAACTGTGAACAAGCAGCCATGAAACCCATTGCAAGACATCAGCTTAAGGTACAGAGCAGAATCAGAGCACAGGCACACACAACTCAATCAATGCTTTGCTTCAAACACATCTGTGAAGCATCATGAGATATTCATGATGCCATGATTCAAAGGGTTATTGACTATTCATAGTGCCTCAAAATACGATAAATGACACACAAGTCAATAGCAATGACTGCACTCATTACACATTAGGATGTAATAGTAAAAGTCCATAGGCCTACAGCTTGAAGTATGAGAATGCTGTATGTTATTGTAACCTTGTTGAAAATGTATACATTAATACAAGATAGGCCTATACAAATTTGAATACATAATTTCATAGTTTAATAATAGAATGTAAGGTTAAAAGGTTAAGATTCATTGACCAGCAATTTATGAGTGCTCAATGAGATGCATATTGGGTAATGTTCATAACTGAGTAGGCTACAGCATTTACAAAAATTTACAAAAGATTTTCAAAATTAAGATTTGCCATAGGCAGTAAAAGACTCCGCCATCTTGGTCAGGGATTTTCGCTGAGAAAGTTTACACACTTTCAACCAATCAGAGGCATCATTGTGGGATTGTTCAGGATTATGGTTAATGAAGTACTTATCCAAGACATCGCGATCAAAGACATTTATCTCAAAACAAGGTTGGTGCCCCTTGAATTTTCGCCCTCTATATGAGCATAGCTCGCTTAGTACAGCCGTAGCTGGTTTTAAGTCTACCATGTATGGTTACGTTTTTATGTCTTATACCCCAATTGTCAGTGGAGAAATTGTATTGAATTCTTACTCCGGGAATCGGCTGTGTGCGGGACTGTGATGCTCTATGGTGTCTGCACTCATGATTCTCTAACTTTTTACTGCATTGCCATGAACAAAGTAAAGGCAAAAAAGGTGTTTCTTTGTCAAACAAATTGGGATGCAATGTGAGCCTTGAATTGGATGCCATGCAGGAATTTGCTAGGATCTCAAAACCGGATTATGAACATTCTTTGTAATAGAGAAACACACAATAGTGTTGGATTATAAACATGCTTTGCATCAAAAACAGACAAAAACGTGAGGTAAGTCGAGCTATATGAAGTTATTATTTTGCTGTCACTTTGTCTGTTTTATAACCCAAAAGGATGTATGGTTGGTATCAAATAATAGCTCTGTGTCTCCTCTTTCATCTGATATGCTTGCCATATCTATGTGTTCACGGGTTCGCGAGTAATTCAAACGAGAGTAATGGGTGCGCAGATGAACGCAGAGAAGTATAGACTGTAAATATGATGCAATTTGATTTAATTTCATGATTTTTTATTTTTATTTTCATACTTTAACGTACAGACAAGTGCGTGGTCTCATTGGAAAGCTCCACTTCTGCTCTGTCAAGCAATAAAAGTCTCTCTGCGATGCGATGAACAGTTGCGGAGTGTCATAACGTGAGGGTTTTATTTAAGGTATACTGTTTTTGTATTGCCTTAGTGTGCGTGTGTGCAAGAGTGAGTGATGACGTATGGGGGTGTCGTGGGGCTAGTTGCCAGGTGATGATAAACTTCTTGTATGTTACTACTGGTTCAATAAAGCACCGGAGTTGTGCCCGGTATTGAGAAGCATCTTGGATTGGACATTGGATTTGACTATCACTGTTATGCAGACGACACTCAACTTTACCTGTCTTTCCCACCTGATGACTAGTGTTTCCCACCGGATTTCTGCATGCCTTAAGGATATTTCAGCCTGGATGAAAGATCGGCACCTTCAGCTTAATCTCTCAAAAACAGAGTTTTTGGTGTTTCCAGCTAAAACAGCTATTCCCCAACAGATTAACATCCAGCTTGACTCAACTTCACTGACCCCAACTAGATCGGCACGAAACTTGGGCGTTGTAATTGATGACCGACTTAACTTCTCTGAGCATATAGCTTCTATTGCAAAATCATGTCGGTTTATGCTTTACAACATTAGGAAGATCAGACCTTATCTGACACAAGATTCCACACAACTTCTTGTTCAGACCATGGTCATCTCTAAGCTGGACTATTGTAATTGACTATTAGCTGGCTTACCCGCTTGTGTAACAAGATCATTACAGCTGATTCAAAATGCTGGAGCACGCCTGGTCTTCAATCAGCCAAAGAGGACACATGTAACTCCTCTCCTAGTTACTCTCCATTGGCTCCCTATAGTAGCCAGAATTAAATTTAAATCTCTCACTTTGGCCTATAGGACACTAACTAGATCTGCTCCTAGTTATTTTAATTCAATAATCAAGCCTTACATCCCCAACCGCCCACTGCGGTCTTCTGGTGAGCGTATGTTGTGTCGACCAGTCATGAAAACTGGGTCTAATTCCAGACTCTTTTCTTCAGTGGTTCCATGTTGGTGGAATGAACTGCCCAGTGCTCTCCGTTCCTGTGGTAGTTTTGGGTCGTTTAAGAGGGGTCTAAAGACATTCCTATTCAACATATACTTAGTTGTTTAAGCGCTTATGTGTTATGGTTTATATAATGTTGTTTTATTTTAATTGGGCTGTTAATTAATTTGACATTATTGTTTATTATTGATATTCTCCTTAATGTAGTCTTAGCATGTCATTGTTTTTATATTATTGATTGAATTGACATTATTTTTTATTATTGCCTTTCCCCTTTTTTACATTGCTTTTTATTAGGCTATTGCTTGAATTGATATTATTGTGTACTACAACTATTCTCCTTACTATATTTGACCTACATTTTATATCTGTTCCCTGTTCAATTTTAAATATTATTATGTGGTTTTGTATTTATGTGTCGCTTTGGACAAAGGCGTCTGCTAAATCCATAACCATAACCATAACATTGCTTTAATCGTTGTTGAGGTTACAACAAACTGGCGACGAGGATAAACCTGAACTTTCTGCATTTCTCTGCGTGACCTGCATGATTTAACCTTTGGTGGCGTTACCGAGCTAGCTTCTCACTCGCCACTGCTGCTACAACGGAGTTGGCTAAGCCTTCACGTAGCCTAAGTGAAACCACTACCAGTAACGTTAATGGCGACGTTTGGGAAAATTCACGATTTTGATTCCAACACAGAACATTGGAGCAGGTATGCAGAGCGGTTGAACTTCTATTTTGTTGCTAATGGAATTGAAGACGATGCGAAGAAGAGGGCTATACTCTTGACTGTTTGCGGGCCAGTCGTTTATGGAGTGTTACGAGACTTAATAGCCCCCTCAGTGCCTACAGATATAAAGATAAAATGGAAAAGTTACGGGACCATTACGACCCTAAGTGTAATTCAATTGTGGAAAGGTTTAAATTTCAGTCATGCACACGTAGCACTGATGAATCTGTGAACTGTTTTGTTGCTCGTTTGAAGCATCAAGCTACACGCTGTGATTTCGCGGGAACATTGGAGGAGAGATTAAGGGATCAGCTAGTGTGGGGCATTGCCATGGAACAACTCCAGAAAAGGCTCCTGTCATTGCCAAATTTGACCTGGGGGAAGGCATTAGAGATATGCCTAGCGTTTGAGATAGCCGAGAAGGGTGTTTTAGCTTTGCAGTGCCCAAAAGAAATCAACAGAGTGGCGTCCACTTACCAGCCTAACAGGGCTCGGAGAATGCCCAGCAGCAAGACAACGACAACCCAACCTCGCCGTTGCTATCGCTGTGGAGAGGCTCATATGCCTGATAGCTGTAGATTTAAGGATGTTGACTGCCATTACTGTGGCAAGCGAGGCCACATTGTTCGCTGCTGCCGTAAAAAGGAGAGCGAGGGCCAGAGAGCAAGCCTGAAGTCAGAGCATGGTGGCAGGGCCAATGTGGTTACAGAGAGAGTGGGCCTGCCAGTTGACAGTGAGGAGGAAGAGATTGTTTATGTCTTAGCGGTGGTAGAGAAGCCACCCAGTCCTATAGTCATGGAGCTAAATGTGAACGGGGCTCAGATACATTTTGAGGTGGATACTGGCGGAAAAGACATTCGGACGCCTGCGCACTTATGCGCCGTCATTGGAGTTAGAGCATTGTAACATCTCTCTTCGATCGTATACAGGACAGCACATAACCCTGAGGGGGGCCGTTCAAGTAACAGTTTCATACAAAGGCCAGTCTTACCACTTGAGGGCGCTTGTGGTGGCTGGTCAGGGTGGCAATTTGCTTGGACGTGACTGGATTAAATCCCTGCCATTAGATTGGCCAGAGCTATTGGACAGGCTTTTCAAAGTGTCTGAGGACTCTCTAGCGGCTATCCTTGAAAATCACACGGCTGTTTTTCGCAATGAACTGGGAGAGCTAAAAGGGACAACAGTGACCATCAACGTGGACAAAGTTGTTCCGCCGCGTTTTTGTAAAGCCCGGCCAGTTCCGTTGGCCCTGCAGGGAAAAGTTGAGACTGAGTTGACGCGTCTGGTGGAATCTGGAATCCTCCAACCTGTCACATACTCTGAGTGGGCAGCCCCGGTTGTCCCAGTTTTGAAAGGGGATGGCTCCATTCGCATCTGTGGGGACTACAAACTGACAGTAAATGTGGCGTCCAGAGTAGAGTGCTACCCCTTACCCTGCATCGATGAGCTGTTCGCTAAGCTAGCCGGGGGAGTCTGTTTCTCTAAGTTAGATATGTCCCATGCTTATCAGCAGCTGGTTTTGGCAGAAGAATCTCGTAAGCTGGTCACAATCAATACCCACCGGGGCCTGTTCCAGTACACACGCCTTCCATTCGACGTGTCATCCGCCTGTGCCATTTTTCAGAGGGCAATTGAGGGCCTGCTAGGGGGGATAGATCATGTAGCTGTTTAGAACAACACCTGCGCACCCTGGACCAAGTGCTTTCCCGGCTGGAGGGAGCTGGCCTCCGTCTGAAGAGGTCCAAATGTGTCTTTATGGCACCAGAGGTGGAATATTTGGGCCATAGGATAACATCAAGGGGGCTACAACCGTTGGAAAAAAAAGTACAGGCAATCAAAGACGCTCCTGTGCCCCAGACCACCAGTGATCTTAGAGCCTATCTAGGTATGCTGAATTATTATGGGCAGTTCCTTCCAGATCTACCCTCCGTACTCGCGCCTTTGCATGCTCTGTTGCGTTCAGGGGCAAAGTGGGAATGGGGCGTTGCGCATAAACATGCATTTGACAAGTCAAAGGCCTTGTTGTCTTCAGGGGTGCTCCTAGCCCACTATGACCCCACACTCCCACTGGTGATTGCTGCTGGTGCTTCACCATTTCGCCTCGGAGCAGTATTGTCTCACAGATACCGAGATGGAACTGAGCGCCCAGTCTGTTTTGCATCGCGAGCTCTGGCACCAGCTGAGAAAAGGTACGCCCAAGTGGAAAAAGAGGCCCTGGCCATTATTTTCGCTGTAAAAAAATTCCATCAGTTCGTCTATGGCCACCAGTTCACGATCCAAACCGATCACAAGCCTCTCCTGGGGTTGCTGGGTGAGTTAAAGAACATACAGCCCACGGCATCAGCACGACTGCAAAGATGGGCGCTCCTCCTGATGCAGTACCAATACACCCTGGCGTACAAACCCGGGGCGCTGATTGCTCATGCTGATGGTTTAAGCAGGTTGCCACTGCCCCACACGGTGCCAGACCCCGTCACTCCCCCTGAGCTGGTGTGTCTGATGCAGCAGCTTCAGACAGCACCCATAACCAGCACCCAGTTAAAGGACTGGACCCGACGTGACCCCCTTCTGGCCCGGGTATGCCAGTACGTCATGGGAGGGTGGCCACCAACCTGCCCTGCTGGAGATATTCAGCCCTATTTCAAGAGGCGTGAAGAGCTCACAGTTGAGGATGGAGTCCTGTTATAGGGGCTTCGCGTCATCATCCCACCACAAGCACGGCAGGCTCTGCTGGAGGAGATGCATGAGGCACACCCAGGGGCATCAAGGATGAAAGCTGTAGCACGGGCTTACATGTGGTGGCCTGGCCTGGATGCAGCCCTGGAAGACCAGGTGAAATCCTGCACAACCTGCCAGCAAATTAGGAACGTCCCTCCAGCAGCGCCTGTGTGCCCGTGGGAGTGGCCTGGGAAGCCCTGGACTCGCCTGCACATTGACTATGCTGGCCTGTTCCTAGTAGAAATATTTTTGGTGCTCGTGGATGCTCATTCGAAGTGGTTGGAAGTGTTTAAAGTGAAGTCAGCCACATCAGCAGCAACAGTGGATCACCTCAGAGAGGTTTTCAGTGCACATGGCCTTCCACATACCATAGTGTCCGATAATGCCACTGTCTTCACCAGCTCTGAATTCGAGGGGTTTTTGAAGATGAATGGTGTTCGTCACCTCACCTCCTCCCCCTACCACCCATCCTCAAATGGACTGGTGGAGAGGGCAGTGCAGACACTGAAGAAATCACTTAAAAAGATAACAGGTGGTACACTGAGAGAAAGGTTGGCAAGATTCCTGGCAGCATACCGTTTCACCCCACACGCCACCACCGGTCTCTCCCCTGCAGAGATGATGTTTGGTCGGCGTGTACGCACCAGGTGGGATCTGTTGCGGACTGACATGCAAGCGAAAGTCCTCCGTAGTCAAGAGAGAATGGTAGCAAACTCAAAAAGACACCCAGTCAGTCGGGAGTTGCCACTCAGAACAACAGTGTGGGTAAGAGACTTCTCGGGAAGGGAGAAGTGGTTGCCCGGCACAGTGATCGATAAGACCGGGCCACTCTCTTACAGAGTGGAGGTAGGTGGGAACGTGTGGCGTCGTCATGTGGACCACCTACTGTGCCGACACACCTCTCCATTAGCCGAGGAGAAGTGGGATCCAGGTAATGAGCAGCAGAGCATCCTCCCGCTGGAGCCCCATACTCCGGAGGGCACCACTGCGGGTCAGCCAGACGGTGAGGACATCCCACATCCCGATACGGGAGAGTCTGCTGGAGCTGGGTCTAATGTTGTCCCCTGGCGGTCAACAAGAATCCGCAATGCACCTGTTCGTTTAGATTTGTAGTTGGAGCGGGAGGCCACAAGAAAGGGGCAAAATAATCCCCTAGCCTGTCCGCAGGAGTGAGGGCAGTCTACCCCTCACTCTCAGTTAATTGCCAGGGAAATTAAGTGTAATTAAGTGTTTTGAACTATGGGGGGAGGGATGTCATAATGTGAGGGTTTTATTTAAGGTATACTGTTTTTGTATTGCCTTAGTGTGCGTGTGTGCAAGAGTGAGTGATGGCGTATGGGGGTGTCGTGGGGCTAGTTGCCAGGTGATGATAAACTTCTTGTATGTTACTACTGGTTCAATAAAGCACCGGAATTGTGCCCGGTATTGAGAAGCATCTTGGATTGGACATTGCTTTAATCGTTGTTGAGATTACAACACGGAGCAATGTAACAGAGAAGAAAGGATTTGTTTTTTGACGCACTTTGCGTCAATCGGGTTCTAAGGGTTAAGCAAAAAGGCCCCGAGAGGCCGTAGGTTACACTGATTCTACAACAGCTAAGGGGCGTTGTTAGGCACGACGCGCTAGCGGACTCGAGTGGCTTATTGATTTTCTAAAACTGTTACTATAAATACCTGGAAAAGTTTCATAAAGTAAAGGCACAGCAACTAGAAATGAAACCGATTTATTCATAGGTAATCACTCTTCCGCCAATAAATATATTTCCTCTATCTGAATGGTTGCCAAGCAACGTCGAGACGCAGCTACTTTAACTTTTGTATCAAGTTATGGTAGCGCAGTAATATAGAACGAAATGCGGTCAAGGTGTATGTTTATGCTGGATTTTACAACGGCATCGAACGCGATTCCGCCAATCACAATCAAGGACCGGAACTATCAGTTTTACAAATTTCAGTTTAAGGCACACTGTAACAAGATTCTGTAGTTTTCACAGCATAGTTACTGTGG
Source organism: Alosa sapidissima (assembly GCF_018492685.1). NCBI lineage: Eukaryota > Metazoa > Chordata > Actinopteri > Clupeiformes > Clupeidae > Alosa > Alosa sapidissima. Next base: position 15,627,490 of record NC_055958.1, read on the forward strand.
AATAAGCAAAACGCTTACTGTTTATTTGTTTAAAGCAGGTTGCCGTTGATTTGCAAAGGATCATGGCCAGACCCGTCATACTTCCGGTGTACTACAGTAAACAAAGTTTTACTGCTAATGACAATCTGGTAACTTGAGCGGGATCATCGGATGCTACTTCTCGCATGACTCAAGGTAAGCAGCAGTTGCCCTGAAGAGTGCATTGGAGAAAGTATGATCGTTACTCCTTCCGTCATTTAGGCTACGTTTATACGGTGACGATGAAAAGAGAAGACGCAGAAGTGGCGTCTCGTCTTCATTTGTTTATTCGCGTTTAGACAAGCATTCTCAGGGGGAAATCTTTGTTTATATGAAGACGCAAGAGTATGTGATATTCGATTGGATATGCATTCCAGACCGCTGGGTGGTGGTGTGATAGAACCCCGGTACGTCACGCGCAGACATTCTAATTTGACAGTTTAGCCAGAGAGGTAATCAAGGATCTTTGGTTTAGCCGTTTAGACGGAGACACAACCCGGGTCGTCTTCAAAACTCTACACTCTGGAAGGAGTCTTCAGATTTTTGCGTCTTCAAGCCCTGATGGCAGGGTCGCCGTGTAAACGAAAGGAACTTATGATAAAATATTTTGTCGTCTTCCTTCGCAATCGTTCTCGTATAAACGGCCCCTTAGATATCATTTTGCAAAAAAACTCATTTGAAAAAGCTATTTATATGAAAACGTATTTATATAAATGTATTTATAACGTATATATTTAATAGCTTGATTTGCCACCATAATGTAGGAGCCATATCGATACTTCAGTGATATTTAGTTGAACTGGACAAACGAAAATTTCGAGTGTTTGAGTGTGCAGGTTTGGTTTTGTGGGTGGTAGCAGCTACAGTAACGTTAATGTTAGAGTGACTTGTGTAGCTTCTGCTAACGTTAGCTTCTGCTAAAAAAAAATTGTTAAAATACTGAAAGTAGTTAACTCCTGTAAATATGTTTTAACTTTGTGAATGATGTTCTATCGATATTTGTTGGTTGGCAGCATATAGTTTTGTAGTATAATAACAATTTTAAGAATTTGAGTAATCATTGAGTTAGCTAGTTATCACTAGCTAGCTAGCTAGCTAGCTGGCACCCCTTTGGGAAAGCTGATTAGTTAGGCTAGGCTACTCATTATCACTCAAACTGAAATCGAGTTAAAACTGTGTGTGTGTGTGTGTGTGTGTGTGTTGGTAAGCTCATTTTAGCCTCATTTAATTGTTTTTTCCTTGCTAGTCACCTGCTAGGCACCTCAATAGACAGGGCACCTCCCTCAGCTTGGCGAAACCGTTGGATGAAAGCGGAACGTCTGAACAGGTAACTTCACCCTTAGCTTCTCTGAACACTTAATTTAAAGCACGCAGATATGGGGTTTAAGTGCAAGTACTGTAGTTATTTTGCAGATACAATTCCTATTTTCATTAAACATGTGAAAATGCACAGGAATCGTGCAAACTTTAACTTTCCTTGTGGTGTTGAAAAGTGTCCCTGTTATGTGAAGACTGCGTGTGCGTTACAGAACCACATGTACAAAAAGCATGCATCCCTCAAACCAGATAGGTCTTACACATTTTTCTTACAAATTTTTCTGATCTCTGTGAGCATTTGAAATCGCATATCAGTGGAGGGGATACGATTGTAAGAAAACGTTGAACATGAAGAAAACGAGAACATGATTGAAATGGCAGAATTTCTTGATGTTAATGATGGTTTAGGGGATGCTGACGAGAATCACAGGGGTCATTTCTTGACAAACTTAGCCCTCTTTTACTTGTGGTTGCAAGCAAAGATGCTTTTACCTGCTTCTACAATTTCTGCCTTGATTGAGGAGTTCCAGGAAATATGCACAAACGCGATGTTGCATGTGTTTGTCAAACTTTGCGAAGAATTGGCAATGCTTCAAATTCCTGTTGATAAGATTGACAGCATCATAGATGGCTTGTCAAAAGAAAATTTACTTAAAATGTACAATGAGGGTCTGTTCCGATCAGATGCAACCCGGAAGACATATTTCAAGAAGGAGTTCAGTTATGTTGAGCCCATACAGGTTAACCTTGGTTTTGACGCTTTTGGTAAAGAGCGATTTTGAGAAAGTATTCTCCTCCCTTTTAAGAGATTTAAAAGACCTGGAGAGATCTGGTATTACTGTTGTCGAAGGTGAGACTGTGAAGGGAGTATTGATTGCAATTGTTGGTGACAACTTGGGGTCACACTCACTGGGAGGCTTTACAGAAAACTTCAGCAGGAGTACACACTTCTGTAGGTACTGTCTTATTGACAGGGGAATGTTTCAGGGAGAACCTACAAAGCTAGGCCCCCCAAGGACACCAGACACTTATAGGAGCAGTGTGGAAAAGCTGTCTGTTGTTCCTGAAAAGATAGATGGGGTAAAATTTGACTCCATGTTCAATTCTTTGGAACACTTCCATGTCTGCCAGCGAGGACTTCCTCCATGCTTAGGTCATGACCTTTTTGAGGGGGTAGTGGCTTTAGACATGCAACTCTATCTGAAACATCTCGTCTCCAATGGCCACTTCACATTTGTGCAGGTGAATAGGAGAATATGTCAGATACAGTTGAAAGGCAGTGATGCTAATAACCACCCATGTCTAGTTAAAGGTGATGGAGAGAAGTTGGCAGGAAGTGCAGCACATAATTGGTGCTTGCTGCGTCTCCTCCCTATTCTTGTTGGTACAAGAATTCACTTGAAGGCCAGGTTTGGCAGCTGTGTCTCAAGTTGAGGGAAATTGTCGAAATTGTTTGTGCTCCCAAAATCCACACAAACCAGGTGGCCTATCTGAAGTTGCTAATTGATGAATATTTACAGATTAGAGCAACTGTCTTTTCAGACTATACACAGAAACCAAAGCATCACTTCCTCCTTCACTACCCTGACCTCATCCTCAAATTAGGGCCACTCATAAGGCTATGGACTCTGCGCTTTGAAAGTAAGCATACATATTTCAAACAGTGTGCACGGAAGTTGCATAATTTCAAAAATCTCTGCGCCACACTAGCAGAGAGGCATCAATTACTGCAGGCCTATTTACACACAGGAGACTTATTTCCACCAGTCCTTCAAGCAGTGGCGGTTCTAGGATTTTTCTGAGACAGGGGCCATAAAGGGGCCACATCATACACTGAGGGGCCAAGAACTGGTCAACATCCATACACAGAAAATCCCTTGTTCAGTAAGGCAGAGGCATGTTGTCTACGTGATATGCAGGACTATACGCAGTATACCCAAAGTCCTTTTAGGCAAGTCCCTCCACTCGACGGCCATATTGCAACGCTTTTTGGGCACTCATCGGGCATCCTATTCGGCAGAAATGTGCGTGCGCAAGGCTTCACGACACCAATCTTGCTCCAGCGGCGAGTTCACAACACATGATTGGCATGATGTCTTCACAACACACCATATGATTGGCTCAATGTATTCACATCACACCACATGATTGGCTCAATGTATTCACATGTTGACGTTTTGCCGAGGAAGGGGTGGGATATGTGTAGACAACGGCCGTACTGGCGTTACAAACAAGCCCCATGCATTTCTATGGAGGATTTTTTTGAGTGCTGTGTCTCCTCATTAGAAAGTCTCTGGTATACCCACTTAAAAAGCATTACCATCTCAGTATACCCACTTAAAAGAGACAAGGATAGGTATTAATATTTGGGGTTGATCACAGTATACCCACTACAGCTAACTAGACTACACCACAGCAGTAAGGTGCATACCTTTCACCAGTCTTACCTTGTTCAAATACTTGAATGCTAAATGCTAAAAAACAAAAAAGCCAATACAATTCTTAACCATTTTCCCATTTATGTATAATGTGCATTGAAAACACAATATAAAACTAAAATATAATAGACACTTTAGTGGAAATACATTGATATTTTAAACAGAAATCATACATCATCATACACACATTTTTCATTCAATAAAACTGTTTCCCCTTTTGTTGATAAGAGAAACCACTTTCACTGCCAGTTTGCGTACATTAAAACAAACACACACACACACACACACACAGCATGTGAGCAACAACTACATCATATTTACACAATTTTTTCAACAACTTATTTGGAATGGTCTTTGAAGCCACCGTGTTGCTTCCAGTTAGAAAAGCCTGATTCTGATTTGAAGACTGACGATGGGTCATTTGAAAGCGAAAATTACGGAAGGGGTAGCAAAACACTAAAGATGGAATATTCCTACCATTTGACGTCTTTGTATCAGAAGTCATTGAGTGGCCTCTTCCTATTTCCGTGCTGCATCTTGCGGAATACCAGTTTAGGAGAGGTTGCACAGAACCATCTGCTCTAGAATGGGAAATGTCTGGAGAGAAGAAAATGAAACAAGTTTGAGTAACTTAATTGTTATTAACTTTCATAACCCACTGTCAACCTGGCGTTTCTAAAATTAATTACAAAATATGCTCACTGTAGTGGCAATAGGAAATAGCATCATACAGTACCATTAGGAGCAGCTATGCTTGGTGACTGGTGGTTCTGAAGACTGTGGGTTGAAGTCAGCTCCTGCGCCATCCCAATCTGTAGGTGTAGGTTTCACAAAATCCATGCTTGTATTCAGCATGTCGTCTGGCAACTGTAAAACCAGTTATTATTTTTTTAAATCATATAAAGCTTGAGTGAATAGAGTAGAACATTTAATCAATTTATCTCAATGAAACTCTCCTTGTCCTAACACTTTGAGACAGAATTCATGCGAAGCCCATAAATCAAATCAACTCAGAATAGTGGTTACCGGTAATAACTTTGCAATGATAGCTCACATTAACTACAAAAACGTAGTGTTAGCTATTAGGCATGTATTCTCATGTTCATGTTAGCAGCTGCCAAACGTTTTCCTCAAGCAAAAAAAAATCGAACGTTACTTACATTTGGTAAGGCGCACGCACTAGCGCATGTAATATTATTAATTTTGGACCCCAAACAAACAGGATGTCCATTTCTCTGCATTTCATATAACTCCATTTCAAACACTTCATACATTACCTTTCCATACATAAAATCTATCAGCATGCTAACAAACAATCAAACCTCAACTCAAGTAACCTAACGTTAAGTTAATGTTAACAGTTCACTGACTACCCACACAGCAAAAGGACTCCGCGGCGGATCCGCCGCGGAGGTATGACGGCTTCCGGAACGGACCCGCGAAACGGACCCGTATCGGAGTCCAGATGCTCTCAGGAACGGATCCGCTACGAAGGCGGATCGCGGACCCGCCGTGGCTCCGCACTGCATCCGCGATTAAAACCTTACCTCCGCGGCGGGTCCGTTTGGGATCCGCAAATCGATACATACATCCGCCGCGGACCCGCAACGGACTCAAAGGTTCATCTGGCCCGGGTCCGTTTTGGACCCGTTTATCTCATTTTCAAAATTCCTTCTGTTCTTGCTGTAGGATAAAACTAGGCAACTATAGGATAAAAGTAAAACGAGCCTAGGCTACTACAGCAATATAGGCCTACGATTAATCTGCATTGCCTCGTATTTTTAACTTAACAATACTGTCAATAAACCTAACAGAAAAGGTTTAAGTCAAGACATCAATTTACTGTACAAACGTGATCACTACTCAATGGAAATATAAAATGGACATTTATGGAAAGTTACAGGTTATAAGCTATTCTGTTTTTGTTAAGTAGCCTACATTGCCTAGGCTACTTTACATTCATTTTGTGGTCAAAACCTAATTTAGTGCATTATAGGCCTAGGTCAGTGCAGACATGAAATATTTTATCTAATAGGCTACAACTTCAATGAAATACTGCGCTATGCACAGCTAAAATATCAGAAAATGAATAACTGGTGAATGACAAGAAGTTCAATAAAAAGATTGTTTAATGCTTATTTCTCCTATTACTCCATTTGTGTGGATGGAGGCGGAACACATCTCCTCGTTGCCCGATCCACCGCCGGTTGAAACCGTGTCACCATGTTTTTCCTCACAGCACCTGTAATCAAACAGACAGATATGTTTATGTTTATGGTATGTAGCATCCAAAGCCAAGTATGCTTGCTTACACAATACAATATATGAGATAGGTATTAAGGAGATTAAATTTAAAAAGAAACATGACTTACAAAGCTCCTCTGTTCGCTGCACGTTGAGGGCTGGTGTGGGGGTGGAGGGAGTTGAGGAGGGACTGCCGTTCCTGGCCCATAGTGAGGTGGGCGGTGTGCGAGAGGGGGAATTTTTTTTTATTAAATGGTAGTATAAAATTGTATTAAATCTGTTAACCATGACTGATAATACACATGGGGCCTTTCTATTCACTAATATTTCAGAGATCAGTCCCTACCTTGAGTAACTCTCCGTATGTTAAATGCAGGTGCAGGGAGTTGAGGTGGTGAAGAGTGTTGCGGTCCTGCCCCATGGTGAGGTGCTAAGGGAGATAAATGGTTGTGATCTGTTAACCATGGTAGGCTGAGAGCTACAGGGCCAAACAATGGCAAACAAAAACAAATCTCTGGTCATGCTGGACATGAATTTGTATGTTTCAATATTTTGGTATGCACTATCTATATCAACTCCATGAATGGATTGACATTGAAATCAATGTGTTTCAATACAATCTGATAATAATGAATGAACTTTTCAGGCAATATTGCATGAATGCAGATGTTTTAACTGACAAAATATTTGGCTGAGATTTTGAAAGTAATGGATAAAGTATGCAGAAAATCTCAGATGGTAATGCAGATGCAATCTGTTGATCTGAAATGGAGTGACTACTGCTGTGTTAATATTGATGGGGCCACTGTATTCAATATTATTTCAGAGATCAGTCTTTACCTTAACAGTTTTCTCCAGGTTGAGGGGTAGTGACTCGGCTGCCTGGCACTCGGCGAGATGGTGGAGCTGGAGGAATAGATACAAAGAGAGGGGAATGTCTTTAGCACTAAGAATGTTAACCATATCTCTAATATTAATATTATGATTTAGTTATTTCAATGTTAAGAGATTATTACTTACTTTGCCATGCAATTGGCTTGGGCTTGAGGGTTCAACTGATATACCAGGCGAGTTGGAAGGTACCTCAGAGATGCAAAGTCACCATTTTCTGGCTCTTCACGGTCATCAGAGTCCCCGAAACGATGGCTGTTACATAACGATATCATTATGGTTATTGCAATCCCAAAATTTCCAAATATACATATAGTACAAGCATCTCTGGTCTATTTTGGAATGCTACGGGAATGTGTTCACATTTCATTTTAACAACCCAGAAAGTATCTTACTTGATCAAGCAAACCCAACAGAGGCAATCGTAACGTTAGATGCTAGAATCCAGCCGATAAAAGTTGACGCTGCAGAACAAACAAAATAGAAGATGGGGACCAAGTTCCATATAGTTAAGTTACGTTAGCATAATAAATCACAAACCGATGCCAATAGTTGTCTGAACCGACTTAAACAGTGATTAAAATGCCGAGGCTTTCATTACAAAGATGGCAGATAGACACTAAAGTTACGTATGAGATCAAACTTGGCAAAATGCAAACGTTAATGCACAGCTAGCTAGAGGCTAGGGCTAAACCATTATCAGTGAGTCAACATGCTAAAGTTGTAGGTAGCCATCATAGCAGAGTGCTTCACTGACTTCATTGACTGAAATACCAGTGCCAATATCACCTTAATCAAGGTTTGCATCGCAAACGTGATTTCAATATATGTATAGCACTAATAGACATTAGCAATAACTTATGCAATTGCGCCTAGCAGTATGCTAGCTAGCAGCTATATGCCGCTAACATAGTAGCACTATATGGACAACAGCGACACATTAAAACAGACAAGACCAGACTAATGTTAAATAACAATGTGTGTTTTTTAAATCACACTACCATAACATATTCTGCCGAAATTGCTATCCCATTTTAAATCAGATAGGCTACAGACTCATATGAGCATCACAGCTAACAATAACGTTAACTTTGCACAAACTGTTGCACAAAATGACAAACGTCTCTGGTTGCACTAACGTTAACGTTAGTCCTAATATCAAACAACGTCATTACAATTAATAAACATGATGATTATAAAACCACAAAGGCCAATGTTTAGCTATTGTGAATGTCGCAATATATTAATAAATATCACTTACTCGAGAGGGTTCAGCGCAACCGTGTCCCAGCAAAGAAAATATCCACTAGTATGACTCTTCTTGGCTCTTGGTGTACAGTCATGTTCAACCGTTACAGTAAATGCGCGTCCGTGCCCGCGGATCCGACATGGGTCCACTCAGGATCCGCTGTTTGACAGTAGAATTTACGGGGCCGCCTGGAGGCGGAGCTGATCCTCTGTGCGGCACCAAAACGAATGCGACAGTCACGCGGGTTTGGCGTCTTGAAGGCGGATCCGCCTAGGAGTCTACTGCAGTGTGGGTAAGTCAGTTAACAGTTCACTGCAAGCTTGCTGCTGCTTCGTAATTTAATTGACAAACTTAACATATTGTGACAGCAACCAATAAACGTCCCTTTCACATAATGATGATAACCAACATAGAGATTTGTGACTCACCAAGAAACTTCTGTGGAGGATGAAACGCTGCCATCGGTTCTTCGCGTTAGAATTCTAGCTGATACTTCGTTAGCCAAATGTATCGGTTCTTCACGTTAGCTGATACTTCTGTGAGCCAAATGTATCATTTCTTCACATTAGCAGAGACATTTCTGGTTAGCCAGTTTTACAGTTCACTGTGTGCTTTAGCTTTCAAGCTTCATAGGTGCATTACTGCCACCAGTTGTTTGGGAATGGAATTGCATCTCTGATCGTCGTTCTCAACAAGTTTGACACTTATTGATGATTGACGGTACAGGGGCCAGTCAGGGGCCAATGAGATTTCAGATGGGGCCCGGACCCTGTGGCCCCGCCCCTAGAACCGCCCCTGCCTTCAAGTAAGTCAAACTTCTGAATTTGATGTTAGGATGTACAACACTGCCATTCAAAATGCTGTTAGAGGTGTTGCAACACAGTACACAGCAGAAACCTTTTCGGTCACATATAAGGGCACTACATACCGGAAAGGAATGGCTGTACTTCTCAGTGGCACTGAGAATGGGTATGAGCTTGGTAAGATTGTTGTACTTCTGGTCAACCAGGAACGGCTGTACTTTGTGTGTGAAAAGTTTTCGTCAGTTCTAGCTTTGGACCTTGGCATACACATTTTGCAACAAAGCACAGAGGCCCATTATGTTTGTATTTGTGTGAATAGTCTTCTGGACTACTACCCATTGCCACTATATAAGCTGGTTGATCTTGATGCTATTGTTCTTCATCATTCTATTTTTTCAGATGAAGTATAATGGAAGAAAGAATAAGATTTGTCCTCTCCTACCTTGAAGAGGAGACCATTGTAGAAGTGCAACAGCATCTTGTAACCCTGGGGGTGTGGAATATTGCAGATATAGATTTGATCAACGAAAATGATCTTAGCCCTGTCCTTCCACTTGTTGACCGCAGAAGACTTTTTCTTGCATTCAGAAAGGGTAATGTATACATTTTTGCTTTTTTAAATAGTTCAAATAGTTCATTTTTATGAGGCTTTCAAAGAGTGAGTTGTTTCTAGTCAGTCAGTCAATAAATAAATAAATAAGTAAATAGTTCAGTAATTTATCACAATCAAAATGATGTTATTTAAGTGTCATGACAAATTTAGGAAATTTAAACTTTTTCTTCCAGCTTTCTGGTACTTCAAAAGCCTCAAATGTATAAGGCATTCAAGAGTGGATTTATTTCTACTTAAAAAAATAAAAATGTTATATTAATCTATTATTAAAGTTATATCAGTTACATTTTATCACACAACTGAGTAGGCCTTTTGATTGCCTGCTAGTGGCAAGCTCTGTCTGTCTGCACTCTCCATGCATTCATTGAATGACAGGTGGTGACCCTCACCATTTCACTGAAGACACAAAACTTTCTCAGGAACAAAACAAGAACCGGTATTAACCGGTTACCACTATTTTAAAAAATCGTTTCTGTTCCGGAACATAAAATAATCATAAAGTTTCTGGTTTCGTTTCTGTTCCTAGCAAAATGGCAAAAGTTTCTGGTTTTCGTTCCATGAACCGGTTCAAAGCCTTGCTTAAAACTTAATCATATAAGTGTATATTTGTATTGAGTGAAAATGTATAGCCAATTTTCTAGGAATGTACCATGTAATTTAATCACATAGACATGAGTTATGTTGTAATTGCTGTTTTTGGTTGTTTGTTTGTAGACAACCTGAACAACATTGAAAGTGACCACACCAGGGTTTCATCTGAAACTGATGTCACACTCACTCTTGTCACACCTGTACCCCATTCAGAGTTGGTATTGGAGTCTGCAATTCCTGTGTCTTTGCACAATACTGCTTGGGTGTCAACATTACAAGTGCCGTGGGAGAAAATGCATGAAAGTTTAAGGAGGTGTATTTTGCAAAAGAAATGACTACAAAATTCCAATCGGAGACATATGGTGCGAGTGATTGCTGATGCAGTTAAAACAGCTTGTTTGAATCCTCCATTTAAGCCAGTGGTTCTCAACCTTTTTTCAGTGATGTATGCCCTGTGAATTATGTTTTCAGCCAAGTACCCCCTGACCAGCGCAAAGCATTTTTAGTTGAGAAAAAAAGACTTAAAGGTAAACTATGCAGTATTGGCATATTCCTTACTGTTTTCTCGTTTTTTGCTTCTTTTTCGCTGGCTCTGTCATGACGAATGTCTGATAAACTCCATCGCTACCTTTTTCTAGCCGGTGCCTGTCGTGTATGTGTATTTGAATGCAGTAAAGCAATTCGTTACACTTGTTATACTTCCTGACACTGAGGCCGCCGGCCCACAGTTGCAAGGGTGTTTTTTCCGCTCACAGGCGGTAGGGGGAAGCGAGACGGCCACCATTCAGCCCGAAAAAAGTCATATAACCATTCCAATGACTCTGAAGCTGTTAAATTAAGGTAAATTAAGCTAAAAAACGTGCACATTAAGCTAAAAAACTGCATAGTGTGCCTTTAAAACAGAGCAATAAAACAAGATACAGCAGTAATTTTGCCGGCTCTGGTTTGGCCTTCTTTGCCACATGTCCCTCCGTGTTTTCACAAGAATTACCGCTACGCTTCAACCACGACTCCATCGTTTGAGTTTTGACAGTGATTGACAGGTGATGGCGGGTGGCATGTGACAGGTTGGGTCGAACCATCCTGGTATGGGAAGAATTTAATTTTTAAACAGAGATAACACCCTGACACGTCTGCGAAAACCCAAGCAGTCAGTTTCTTCCACTGATGTGGAGAATTCTGGTCCGGCCCCTAAATGTGCAAAGACTGACAGCTACGGCTGTATTAACTGGCAGCCTCTGCAACTACCTGAAGGGGAAACCCGAGATTCTCTCAATGAAAAGAAAAGGGAGCTCTTAACCATTTACTCTCAAGAGGGACAAAGAGCTGCAGAACAGAGGAGAGTCAGTGAGCTTATGACACTAACCTACGAGCCACAGCGTCGGGACATAAATGCGACTCCTACCCGAAGTGTGTCAGATTTGCAAAAAGAGTGGCACTGAACTTTTCAACTTTTTAAGGAGATTCCATTATGGGAGCAAAAAAGTGGATGCTCTCTATTGACGGCAGAGTCATCCTCTGTTCTGATTCCACATTCCCAACTGCGCTGGCTGTCCTCTTTGCATCGTTCTATGTCTTCAACATCGAATACCCTGTGGAAGCAGCTACATCACTTGAATTTATCCAGAGGTAAGAGCTTTTTGGGATGGGAATACATACTTGCGCCTAAACACCAACAGACTTGCACACATTCACTCACTCATGCCTGCACAGATATCCAACCATTCACCCATCCACCAATTCACATGCACGCAGGCATGCATGCACCTACGTACCTACACTCATGTAGACCTTGACACACGTACATGTACATACTTGCCTTCACACTCACACACCTTTGTATGCTCACACAAGCGCAGGAGTCTACACAGCTCCACACACATTCCCATATGCAGATAGGTGCGCACAGGCACTTTCACCCTCATACATACACAAACACACAGGCACACAGACACCGCACATATTTACACTCTTCCAACCTACAGACACACACTCATATTCCCACATGCATGCCTTGACATATGCACCTTCACGCTCAATGGCAGGCGCACGCACACACACACATGCATCTGTACATCCACACACATGTGCCTTTATTCCCACAAGCACACGCCCGCACACTAACACACACACTCAGGCCTTGACACTCACACACCCTCAAACATACACACTCACAAACAAGCGCCTATACACATCCACACATGCCGCTGTGTCTGTGCACACAACAGCATGTACCTATTCACACACACAAACACACTTTCACACAAAGAAACATAAACATGCACAACAAACAAGTCCTAATTGCATACACATACACGGGGTCGTGCCTGCACACCCCCACATGTGTGCATCGACATAGGCACAAACAGCATGTACTCAAACACACAGATGTCACGCTCACACATAGACACCGCACACGACACACACATCCACACACAAACTTGTACCTACACACATGCACATACTGTAAGCTCGGACACACAAACACATAGACACCTTCACACTCATACAACAACATGCACACCCACGCACACATTTCAGCATTCACATGCCTTTTCAATCACATACCAGCATGCACAAACTCACATTCAAATAGGACTGGATTGCTGCTGTGTGATGGTGCGGAGTCAAAAAATAGTAATATATTACACATTAATACTTTATACTAAATAGTAATACATTATACATTATTAATTCATTTGTTTTTACAGATTTTTCGTCAGGATTAATCCAGATCAGAGCAAATGTGTGGCTAAATTTGCCATCAGCAAAATCACAGGGAAGAAGGTTCAGCGGAAATGCCAGGCCCTGAATCCCCATGTTGCCTCTCTGATCAGAGAATTTGTGGACTACGATTGGCAGAACAATTAGACTGATCCAGGTAAGAGATTTTATCCTTAATATAGCTAGACATTAATCTGGAGTTCAGATTTCTACCATCTATCATTGGGTTAAATGTTTTAATCACCTATTAAAGGAGAAATCCAGTGTGAATCAATCCATAGCCCTGTTTTTTTACGTTCCCAAGTGCTGTCGGTAGGTATGAGAACGATAGAATTCTGTGTAACATAGACCAAATAGCGAAACGGCAGCCAAAGCTAACTGATGAGGGCATCAAAGTTTCAGATGTCTCAGATGCCCTTATCTGTTAGCGTTACCTGCTAATTTGGTTTATGTTGTACCAAATGCTGCTGGTCTGATACCTACACCTACATGATGATACCTACATAGCACTCGGTAGCTTCAAACAACAGGGCTATGGATTGATTCACACCGGATTTCTTCTTCAATAAATCTTTGACCAGTAACAAATATCTCCCTTATAATTATCAGTGACTAATTCCATTTTACCTTATTTTTCCATTGCAGTAAGAAGACTGGAAAAATGAAGTTCCTGTTTATGTGACTGTCTGAGCCTTCACACTCATACACCAGCATGCATTCGCACACACACACATATGTCCATCTCCACACCCATCACACTCATACACTGGCATGAATGCACCGACATCATACTCTGTTCTTTTTCTCCAGTGTTTATGAACTCTTCAGTGTTCATTGTTACAGTATGTGCATTGTTACAGTATGTACAGTACTCTCAAGTGTGCACGCACACATGTAATACAAAAGTTGAATAATGATCTTAAGTTCAATAAAGGACTTTTTAAACAATTTCAGCTTCTCTGTCTGTTTTTTTAGCTTTCTGCTTATTTCTGATATTGAAAACTAGTCAAACTAAGGAATTATTTTACTGTAATATTAATACTGTAATGCCAAATACAGTAGTATTTATGGTACAGTAACTGATAATACGGTAGCAATCCATTACTGCAATTATGTTTACAGTTTCCTTATATGTGCTTTGATTAAATGTACGGTAAGTTTACTGTAGGGCATTTACAGCAACTTACTAGCTAATTGCTGCCAGCTTGTTACTGTACATTTTACAGTGTTCTTGTTATAGTGCAGGTTATACTGAAGTAGATCAGCAAATTAAGCGAAGCAAGGGGGAAAATGTTTTTTTTTGGTAAATGTTTTTTTTTGGTAAAAAGTAAACAGCTTAGAAAACGTTGAAGGCTAAGGGGTTGTTGCGGTTGATAATCATAAAGTGAGTTTGAAGGACTGACCATTCTGATATTAAGTATAACCAACTAGCTTAACCAGCTTGCCGGTCTGTCAGCCACATTGTTTCTACAGATTACAGTGTACTACTTTAGGCCTACAACTGGAAAGCTTGATTCATGTATTTTCCAGGCTACAGACACACAGAATGGTACAGGATGCAGAATGGTGTTCACTGTGTGCTGAGTGTGTTTCACTAATTCACGGATTGGGATAAATGCAGAGACCAAATTTCCCTCACGGGATCAAAAGAGTATATTATACTTATAACAGCCTATAAATATGCTAACGTTATTATTTTGGTCATAATATGGACTTGATAAAACAGGTAAGGATAGTTCATAAACTGCTTATTTCTTACATGTCTGAAGCATTAGGTTCAACAGTGGTGTTTGAGGTTGCTGTGTTAAGTTCAGTTGTGTGATTGCGACACAATTCATAATCGATCAAATCAGTTTATTTTGCCATGACACGGGAGTTGGCCTACTGACCAGCACAGGACATTTAGCATATTTTGTTTTAAAGGTCCCATATTATACTTCTTTTTCAAGTCAATTAATCAGCAGCTCCATTCTCGCCAGTTTCAGTCCCTTTCAGGATAGATAGATAGATAGATAGATAGATACTTTATTGATCCCCAAGGGGAAATTCAAGGTCTCAGTAGCAGACAGACATCACACACAACACTTACAGCAGAAAGAGTAAATATAAGTATATACATATAACAAAACTCCACTGTACAATAAAGACAGTAGAAGATAAGAAAAACTAAATACTAAATATACTATATAAATTAAATCCAAAAAATCCACAGTGTGCTTAAGGATGATCAAGCATGAGGCGCTTGCAGTGACAGGGCTGGGACTGGGCCTGTAATACTGTGTATTTGTAAGGTGTGGTAAGGTGCTCAAGAGAGTGAGTGGCATGGTGAAGGTGCAAAAAGTAGTCCAGCAGTAGTGCAACAGTGCAAGAACAAGGCCTAGAGACCAGCATAAATAAGTATGGACATATAAGAGAGTAATGTATAATGTAGACATGGTAATATAAAAACTATATCAGTGTAAGAATAGGTTGAGGTATAGGGTTACAGCCATTCAGTATTGTAGCAGAAGCCATTGGTCATGTGTGCTAAACAGTGTAGCAGTAAAACATTAGGCTGTGGACAGTAGTAAAACAGTAGTGGACAGTCAGTACTCAAACATGGAGAGGGTGGAGAGGCAGATAGACTATGCAGAGAAGTCTATCTCTCCTCTTCCCTTTAGTGAAGCATTGAACAGTTCAGTGGCCCTGGGTACAAATGACTTCCTCAGCCCGTCAGTTGTGCATGGCAGTGAGCGAAGTCTCCAGCTGATCAAGCTCTTTTGCTTTATAATAGTGCTGTGGAGTGGATGACATTCATTGTCCAAGATGTTGATCAGTTTGCTCAGGGTCCTTTTATCTGATATTGAAGTGATGCACTCCAGTTCGGCTCCCACAACAGAGCCAGCTTTCCTTACTAGCCTGTCTAGTCGCCCAGCATCCTTCTTCTTTGTGCTTCCTCCCCAGCATACCACAGCATAGAAGTGGACACTGGCAAAAACAGACTGGTAAAACATCCTGAGGAGCTTACTGCAGACATTGAAGGACAGCCTGCTCTGCCCTTTCTTGTAGAGTGCTTCAGTATTTGCTGACCAGTCCAGTTTATTGTCCAGTTGTAAGCCCAGATACTTGTAGGTATTTACCACCTCCACATTGACCCCATCAATGGAGACTGGTAGCAGAGCGAGCTTAGACCTGCGGAAATCCACCACCATCTCCTTGGTCTTTGAAGTGTTGAGTTGGAGGTGGTTGCGTTTGTACCACTGCACAAAGTTCTCCACCAGGCTCCTGTTCCTCCTCTGCTAATTAGGTTTTCCCAGAGCCTTCCCAGTAGCACAGGGATAACAGTCTATTGCATTTACATGCAGTGCGTGTGTGTGTGATAAAAATACTGTACACCATGTTAAATTAAAAACTTCACTCGGTGTTGTATTAGACCAGGGAGAGGTCATTCTGTGCCCCTCCCTCACATTGTGTGTTTGGTCTCTCTGCTTGTCATTCTACGTCCTTGACCAGTTCTGGCCTAAACATGATGGGTCCAAATGTCAACTCTTAATTGAATTTGTCCGTGTGGCTTCTTGCCACTATGCAATCTCATGCAGCACCGAAGCAACACATTTCCCATTGCTTCCTAAGCCGTAGAATAATGCAGGATGGCCTGACTTGACCTCTTCTCCCCACGGAGTCGTAGGGCCCGTTGACGGTCCCAGCACTGCGGCCTGGGCTGTATAACACAGTCCGTTTGACATTCATAGAGAAACACACCATAACACAACAGAGTTATGGAGAAACAGGTCCTTTTTTCAACATCAAAAGGCCATACGAAAGATACAAATGCAAGGGATAAATTTGGTGGGGCAGCCAAAGAGAAAACAAAATGTTTTCTTTCTGGTCAGATTAAAAAGGTAGCAAATTGTTGCTATATCTCTTAATTAGTTCTCTTATCTCATCAGCTCTCATCCTCTATGAATATCTACTATAAAGCCCTGGGTAGAGTACATTCAATACGTGATACAAACATAACATAGTACCTTTAAGCCTTTGAAGTGTCAGTGTTAAATCCTGATGATGAATTACCTATTTTTAAATGTAGGGCTACCCTGAGTGCAACTGTTACCCAAATCATCTGACCTACAAAGGACTGGTCATTAACCGGACACACATCAAGAGTAACCTCAGGTCATCCAATTTGGGACTGTAGTTAGCTTGTTAACTGTAAATACCAGTGTCTACAACTTCTCCCTACATCAGGGACCTAAGCTACTCTATTAAAAGACCTTCAATGACCATCACGGGTGTCAGCACATTGCACATTGTGTTGGGAAACACTGCAAATTGTAATCCTTAAATCCTATTTTCTCTTTACAGCTACTTTTCAAACTTGAATCACAGAGAGACAAAGACACTGACCATTGAGACTGTTGTTGTCTCTTAATTTTCTTAACGGTGAGCCTATCAGCTAAGTCATTACACTTACCCCCCTATTTTGGGTTTTTGCTCGAAATTGCGCACTGCCTACTAACAATGGCCCTGTTTCCACATACAGTACTTTGACTTATATTCAAGTGCTTGACCTCTTTTGAAAGCAGAGGCCTAGTAGATTATTTTGGTACCAATAGATTGTGTGATGAACTGTGAGAGAGTGGCAAAGGGTAGAATTATTCTTTTATTTTTAGGTGGTGTTGTACATCTCTGGAAATGACCACATTTTGCCCTCTTGGTCATTTATTTTGTCTTGGAAACACAACTGAGGCCCACTACCAGGTCTTGTGAATCTGTATCTCAGTATCTCTGTAGATCAATATAGAATGAAATATGAGTACTTTAGACCATTATTTGCCAAGGTATGCTCATGCGTTTTGTAAAATGCCCTATGGAAACTCCCCATAGGACTTTTGGCTACCCAAGATGCATATTGACAATAAAATGCTTACTGTGTGGCAACCTCTTGGTGTAGAAGCATAATCCTGGTCTCAAATGAAAGGTAACACTTTGAGGTTTCTTGTAGACTATTTGGAATGTATGTCAGGGGTTCTGATATAGAATGACTACACAAAATATGGAATGATTATACAAATGTCTATATTTTTGCATTTTTTTGTTGGTTTAATGGGTGTGTATAAGATGGACTATACATCTGAACAACTAATATTGGATAAAACAACATGAATGTTCAATTTCTAAGGATTCCTGTGAATATTTTAATACCCAATATGCTGTATCTACTTATTGCTAAGGGATATACACTGCAGCTAGAAAGTAGGGAGGCACAAATGGGGGAGGGGGGGGGGGGGGCATTTTTGATCAAATTTAATTGAGACATAGTAAGATTAATCCCTTGCACCACACTCAAACAAGGCTAATGGATCAAATCAGTGGAGAACTACTACAGAAAATGTTGGGGAGAAAACTTAAGAGAGAAGCAAATTAATGTTGACAAAATTCCACTATTAGCTCGATTATTATACAACACTGTTTACTGTTTTCTTATCACTGTACATTGTCATTTTCGGTATTAGAAAGATAATTTAAATAACCTTTTGGGGATGGGAGCTTACGATTTCTTCGGAATCCACTGTCTTGCAGTGCATCTCCCAAAACCATAGTTGCTAACCTGTTAGCAACTTAGTTGGTTGGCAATGGGAAATTGCATTGCAATCAACAGAGTTACTAACTTAGTACTTCAAAGGTTATATCCCAGCTTCAAGTTCTAAAGGATTCTCATTTGAGTTTAGGCTTCAATTTGACAGCAGGTGGGTGGATGTATTTCCGGATGCTGGAGGGATCTAGTAACTTATTGGCTACTGAACAAGTGATTGACTCACAGTCATACCTCTTATCCGGATAATCATAAATTGTTTGACTGGACCTGTTGTACATATAATAAACCTTTAGTAGCCATTAGAATAACTTGCAAGTTGTGTGTGTTGGGAAACAGTACAAATTGTAATCCTTCCCATTCTCTTTTCAAAACATATTTTCAACTGCCATCACTAAAAGGCTAGCCAAAGAGACTTACCATTAAGACTGCAATTAACTCTTAATTGTCTTATTGTAATTGAAAGCCTATCGGCCAGTAAAGGCCTGGCATTCTTATCCTGTGACATTAAGAAACAACATCAACTTTAGGTGAATCCTGTCCCAGAATTCCCAGAGAAAACTATGCTGCTTTCATCACTTATTGTTTTTGAAGGGACGCCGCTTTGATTAACCGCAAGTGGCTTGGACTCCTAACAGATCCACCTGCAATTCGAGGAAGTTGGACATTGATGTAAACTGTTGAGGCGTTGTGTGGACAGGAATCACTGTGGGTGTCATCGTGCATTAATAGATGTATTGCCTCTGCGGAAGGGACAGGGCCATGCACTGTTATTCGAAAAAGCAGACATCATTCACAGCTGCAGTATTTCTTTAAGTGACTCTTCCACGTAAAAGGAAGGTTGTGAGGCTTGGTGCCAAGATGCTTTGTCAGGGTCTTTCTAGGGCGTTGGCACTGAGGAGAGAGCGCGGGTTCTCCAGTGTCTGCCCATTGGTTCCTCAAGGCTGTTTGTGCTCAGGTCTTCTCAAACCTCACATTGCCTAAAGGCACTAGTGCTTTGTTTTGGCTTCATTGAAGTCCTCTGTCTTCCTCCTCCTCTGTCTGACCTCCTCTGTCTGACCTGTGTGTTTCACAGAAACTGTGTGTTTCAAAATGTAAATGATCTCCCATTCTCACTCTCTCTTTCTCTCTCTCTCTCTCCCTCTCTCTCTCTCTCTCTCTCTCTCTCTCTCTCATAATCCTCTCCAATTCCAAGAAGGAATAAAATGATAATGAAGTGCCTTATCATGAACCCATTATGACAGAGAGTAGAATGAGAGAAAGACAGAGAGAAAGATGAAGCCCAAAAGATAGAAATGGGCTTATGGTCCTTTCTATGGGTCTTTCTGCATCTTTTCCCTTGTTAAGACACAGGAAAAGACACAGATTGTATTCATTTGGCATACTTCACATATACATACAATGTAATTGTATCGCTCCCTTGAGGCAAACAGAATATTGTTGACAAAACATTCATAATTCAGCACTTTTATGCACGTCATTGGCTGAGTCTCAATCCACACAGCTCACTAAGGCAGCAGCTAACTGTCAGAATGACCGAGTTACTTCATATCAGCACGCGAACAGCTCATAAAAAATCCAGCAAACATGTTTTTTTACTGCAGGGTTCTTCAGCCTTCTGCTGCTATAGGCTCCTCAATCCACACACCGGTGAACTTCCAGCAGTGATTTGATTATAGGAAAGCTAGAGTGGGGGAGAGAAAGGGAATAGAGTGAGGTAATGTTATTTCTTTTCTTGACTTTAATGCTTACAGTTTTTTCCAACTGCTAACACACTAAAATGACATGCAAAGCACAATTATTTAAACTGACACACAGAGAGCATGATTAATAAATTATAAATCATAATGATGTGCTCCCCATACTTAATGCTTTAGTTGATGTGTTGTTCATGTATGAGGTCATGAATGACAGACTATGAACTTATGTAAATTCCTGATGATTCATGAGATATTAATGAATGAAGTAATACGTAAATCATGAATTAATTCATGCATGAATTCATGATAATTCATGCATGAATTCATGATAATTCATGTACCCTTACCGTAAAGTGTTACCGAGATGTTTGTGCTGCGTGCGTGCGTGCGTATGTATGTGTGTGCGTGTGCATGCGTGTGTGTGTATGTGTGAAAAACACAGGAAGAGAGACACTGTCGGGAGCAAGGTCGATCCTGAAACCTGTGACCTGTGATTTGAGTGAGAGCCTGTCCACTCTGGAGGTCAGATGGAGCATTGACAAAGCAAGGCCCAGCTGGCTAGTCATAAGTCAAAGGTGATGAGGGTTCATCCCAGGACACAGCCTCACCTCATGTTGACCCATGGCCTTGTAAGGGATGGCACAACTGTTGAACTGTATCCAACCCAAACCGGGTTTCAAGGTATCGCCATGGAAGGGGTTTGAAAGTGCTGCCATGGAACAGGTCTCAAAGTTCAATAGCTGCAGAGAATACACGGTACTGTATGCACATGTTGATATATGTAACTCTGCAAGGCGAAACCAGTCATTTTGGTCAAATTTACAAAATTAAGTTAATGTGCTCACATGAACGGCCATTGACTAAGCTTTCCAATGATATGTATATCGAGGGTATTGCAAAAAGTATCGCTAAGATAACCGCATCCAAAGTTGGCATGGTTCTCCTGTCACGATACGCCAGAAGAGGAGAAAATCACCTTTTTAAGTAAATTGTCATGTGCGATAGTGTGAGGACACAGCTATTATTAGCCTTACGGTAGCGTGATTTTGAAGCGGATGACTGACTATGTCCAGTTTTATCAACCGAGTGAGTGTCTTTTTCTGCCCCCTAGTTAATACCAGGGACGGTCATAAGGTGTTTAGCTCTACCATAAAACCTTCTTTGGACAAATGGAATGACTGCTAATGTGTTTAATCTTCACCTAAATAAAGTCAGGGTTTAACAGTCAAAACGTATGTTTATCCGTAAAATTTGTTCACAATATAAAAGTGTACTCGTAACAGGGTGAACGGCACTTCTGCATTCGCTTCGCGGCCCTCTATCGGCTATAACTATGTAAGTTTGCCAGATCGGGTAGCGGATCTGTAGTTCGATGGAATGAGACATAAGAAACTACAAATTTGACTTGCATCTGATGTCGCAATACATCGTACTTTCATGAAATCATGCAACATATTCTACCTTGTCTGTGAACATGGTTATTTCCAAAGGCGGTGCTGGATAAAGAAATAGTGCGTGCGACAGAGGAAAAGTTCTTTGGTGTTGCTTTAACCCGTACGTTTGTTTATCGTGGATTTTCTCAAAATAGCACTGTGCACAAGACGACTGGTTTCGCCCTGCAGGGTCACATATATATAAGCTTAAAGGAGAAATCTGGCGAGTTTTACGGACATGCCCCCAGAGTGTAGCGCTGTGTAGCTGCCTGGCTGCATTAGCTGCTGGCTGTAGCAACTCGAGCTTGGTAAAACCGACTGTGTTCGTTTTCTTTCGTGCCGACAGTACTCGATGAGCTCAAGAAATGTAGATCTATGTGAAAAATAGCCAGATTTCTCCTTTAATGCTCATTCATGTGTCTATACTGATACATGGAGCAAACTATTTTAAAGGAAAGGGATTGTAGTGAAGGCATTTGGGTGTCTGGTGTGACTGTATGGTATACATGGCCAGATCAGGCAGGAGGACTTCTTGCAGAATTTTCCTTAAGTTCTCAGAGAAATCAGGAACAGCCCTTTTCCCCATTGAAACAAACACCAAAGCATGACGCCAAAACCATGGTATGAACGAACCGTGACTTAAAATCCCTAGCACACTTCCCCTCTCTCTTATACACACACACATACTCTCTCACCCACACACAAATATGTACACACACATACAAACGCACACACTAATACACTGCCTCAAGTACACACACACACTAATACACTGCCTCATGTATACTCACACACACACACTAATTCACTGCCTCATGCACAAGCTCAATGTCAAATAACCCATTGCATACACTCAACACTAAGACAAACATATATGTACAGGAAGTATAAGCATGTCCGCTGGTTCCCATGCTAGTGTACTGTAACAACACAGATATGCACTCAGAAGACAAACACATGCAAGCACACAAAACCACCTACCGCAAGAGACAGGCGGCCATAACAGATAAGCATAAGAGGACAAAGCACACACTTATGTTAACATTCACAGGCAAGTTTCTCAATGCAAATACATTCTCATGAATAAATAAATAAATACATATTCATGTGTGAGAAAGCCATATTTGCTGTACATCTCTGAGTGATGTGAAATGCATTGACGTCACAAGTAGTCCTGGGTCTCTCTGCAGTGCGCGCTCTCTCTCTCTCAATTTCAATATTTAGTTCAGATCAAATGTGCTTTATTAACATGACTGTTTGAGTACAGCGTTGCCAAAGCAATGACAAAGTAATAAAACAAGGCCATGCCAGCCAAGAAAAATAAAATAAGGTATATATACAGTAATTTGAGTAGGCTACAGTATGTGCGGTAATATAACTACAGAAAGAACAGTAGTCTCTATCTCCCTCAACAAAGAAACACTGTTACACAAACAAATGTAAACATACATAACCTAAGCAGTACACATGCTATGAAAATGGAATGCATTCACAATGCACACACACATACACACACTCACTCTTTCTCACTCTCTTTCTGTCTCTCTCTCTCTCTCTCTCTCCCTTGCTCTATGTTTGGCCAGGCAGACCAGGGGCAGACGGCTGAAGGATGTCAATAATGAAAGAACAGTGACGAAGCCTGAATCCTGGACCCTAAAACCCAGCCTTGACCCCTGGATCACGTGATGGATCTCACTTCACCTGGTACGAGGTAGAATAGGCTTCCTGCCCATGTGAAAGCCTGTCCTGAAGGCTAGTGGGCCAGAAATATAGTAGAGGATTGTGTGAGTGTGTGGAGGTGTTAGAGAGGCCATGGGCTCTCAAAAGCTGACCTTCAAGTTGGCCTATAAGCTCACACACACACACACACACACACACACACACACACACACACACACACACACACACACACACACACACACACACACATACATATATACATACACACACACAAAGACCCACATGAGACAATTCAATTGCTTTGGAACTATATGAATAACATTGTATGGAATTGGCATAAACAGACAAGCACACAAATGCACACACACACACACACACACACACACACACACACACACACACACACACACACGAACACACACACACATTAACACACGCGCATTTTACGCAAATACACACACTCATACACAAAGAGACGTACACTGTAGGTTGTGATGAGGTGACCAGGTTAAAGCACAAAGGCGAAGTATAAACTGAAAATGGATTAGAAGCCGTCTGGCGTTTGCAGTGTTCTGATTCACACACGCACAACAACACTCACTAGACCAGGTCAGCTGACATATCTGTTACCTCATCCCAACACACACACACACACACACACAGCTACAACACTGACCCAGACACCAGAGTTAATGTGTGTGTACACACCCCAAAACACACACACACACACACACACACACACACACATAAACAGCATTAGACCTCATATAATCCAACACACACACACAAGCATACATATACACAGAGAGAGAGACACACACACACAGACACAAACAGCTTGTAACCTCCCAGGTGAGCTGGGGTGAAGTTGGCTCGGCCAGCTCTGCACATGTTTCCTGGCACAGCTCCTCCATCCCCATGGAGAAATGGGGAAGGCAGAGGAGCATGTGTGTGTGCGTGTGTGTGTCTGTGTCTGTGTTTGTGTCTGTCTGTGTGTGTATGTGTGTGTGTGTGTGTAGTCTCTCATTCTTCACATTCTCTAGTGCTACACCTGGACACTACAGAACCACACTGTGGAGAGGTGGGGGGGGGGGGGGTGATGAGAGAGAGAGAGATGTAGTGATGTGGGAGAGAGAGAGAGAGAGAGAGAGGTGGGGGGGTGATGAGAGAGAGAGAGATGTAGTGATGTGGGAGAGAGAGAGAGAGAGAGAGAGGGGGAAGAGAAGAGCGGTGAACAAAAACATGTTGTTGAGTTTAGAGTCACTGTTGGAAAGGCATGAGCCAAAGTGGGAGGGAGGAAATGGAGGGAAGGATGGGGAGATGAGAGAGAGAGAGAGAAAGAAAGGAAGAGAGAGAGAAGAAGAAGAAAAGGGGGGTAGTGACAAGATAACTGGAGGTCTAATCTCAGTGGAACATATCCTATTAGAGACAGGCTTTTGTGTGGAGCCCACAGTGTAGATGAGAGGAGATGGGGTGGGGATCGGAATACTCACAACACAACACCGGTCCAAATGCCTCACACTCTCACATGCCTACCCACACACACATATGCACACGCACGCACACACACGCACACACACACACACACACACACACTCACACACACACACACACACACACCAGTCCAAACACACACACACACCAGCCAAACACCTCTGTGTCAGAGAGAGAGAGAGAGAGAGAAATCATATAAATAGATATAAAAGTACTGTATATGTATAAGCAAATAAACAAAAGCTACATAATCAAGATGTCAGAGTTTACACTGTTTTTTAACTGAAACCATTTAACTGTAACTAATAACAGTTGGCTATATAGTTAGGGTCTGCCTTCCTTTCTATGCTAGAAAGGTTTAATTTCCAACCTACCATTACAAAATCAAGGAGATGAATAATTTCCGACTTCACACTACAGTAACTTGCTGCTACTGGTGGCAGGAGATGGGGAAGATTCACCAACAATGTATAGCACTTCTCATCTGATGGGAAATGTGGATAACCATGAAGATAATTCATCTCATATGAAGTCATTTAGACCAATGAGTCAACTCATTTCTAGTCATGTGATGCACTTACTATATAGATGGATTCTGTAGATCCCATCAACAATGAGACGATTCAATTGAAAAGACTATTATTCCTGCAAATTCAATCATATATGGATGTAAGAATGTTGCAACAGCGCAAAACATAGCTCTGGATTTCCTCTCAGAGTTATTCTTAAAAACTGTTGTCAACACTTGAATACTTCACTTAAACAAAAAAACAAAACCTTACTGCATGCATTATTTGCAATTCATCTGCAGTTAAATCTGTTGGGAACTTTAGCGCCCTACTGTTTTCATTACTTGCTAATGTTAACAACCTGTAATCAAGCTAAATGTTCTCAGTCAGACCTGCAATCAAACAGCATCATCAATTTCAAATTTGGCACATTGGTGAATGGACAACCAATGTTTCGACAGGTTCAATCACATTAAAGCTGCCGTTGGTAAGATTTTTTTGATCATATTCACTGAAACCGACACTACGCTCCGACAGAACAACATAAATCAGCCGGTTTTAGACAAAAACCTCCACTTCTACCTCCATCTAGTGCCTGTTATTTGTTTTGTAAAATTCCACAGCTCCTGGTTCTTCTGGTCCAATTAGAGCAGGGCTGTGTGAGATCTGACTGTCAATCACAGTCTGGTGCGCACTGATGAGCACAAACTCGATGAGAGGGTGCTAGGTGGTAGTGGGGGAGGGGCATGAGAGTTGTAAACATTCAAAATTTTGGCTAGGTCCCCTCAATCTGTCAGACTTGCCTACTGCAGCTTTAATGTTTTCAAGCACCTCCATGGAAAAGAGTATGAATGTGATTGTGAACGGTTAGATGTGTTTGTGCATGTGTAGGAGTGCTCTGATCAATGAGCCGGAGGGATAGACAACCCCTCTCTTTG
Source organism: Alosa sapidissima (assembly GCF_018492685.1). Lineage (NCBI taxonomy): Eukaryota > Metazoa > Chordata > Actinopteri > Clupeiformes > Clupeidae > Alosa > Alosa sapidissima. Next base: position 15,653,707 of record NC_055958.1, read on the forward strand.
ATCTGTGCCCTCTTTTTTTGGAATCGCATACATGTCCTCACGGTGTTTTGCCAGCAGGGTCAATGTGGCCCTTTTAACCCTGTGCTGCCTGAGCCCTCATGGACACAAACAGGCCATATGAATGACTGAACTTTGCCCTGGAGTCGTGTTAAACCAATGATGTGGTTTCTGGTAAAATCTGTGCCGGTTTCAGAATCTCTCTCTCTCTTTTTCTCTGTGGGGGGTATAGATGTTTTTGAGAGAGAGAGTCAAGTCAAGTCATGTCAGTTTATTTATATAGCACATTTCATATGGCATACATAGACACAATGTGCTTTGAGTGGAGAGTTGTCATTAAATTATCTAAAATAAAAAACACACTTAGCAAAAGAAAAGTCAAAGAAAGGAAAAAAAACAAAAAAACAAAACAAAAAGAAAGTTAATAGATAAAAATAATAAAAATAAAATGGAGTGTTTTAAAAGCAGAGACCTGTAGTCATGAATTAAAAGCTAAAGAAATTAAATAAGTTTTAAGTCCCTTTTTAAAAGCGAGAATTGATTGTGATGACCTTAGGCTGATGATGGTAGGCTATTCCAGAGGATTGGGGCACAGTAACTGAAGGCACCATGTGCAGCCTTAGTGTTGATTCTGGGGATTGTGAGGAGACATTTACTGGAGGACCTTAAGTGACGGGTAGGATCATTAAAAGATATCATATCAGAAATATAGGGTGGGGCAAGGCAGCTTACTGACTTAAAATCAAGAAGAAGTATTTTGAAATCAATTCTTTGTTTGACTGGGAGCCAGTTAAGAATCGGGGTGATATGATTAAATTTAGGTGTTCTAGTGAGTATTCTAGCAGCTGCATTTTGGATAAGTTGAAGTTTGTTTAGCATCTGTTTTGTTAGACCAGCATAGAGTGCGTTACAGTAATCTAAACGACTGGAGATAAAAGCGTGTATTAATTTTTCACAATCCTGTAAGGACAGGAGGCCACAGACTTTAGAAATATTTCTAAGGAGGTAGAAAGCTGTTTTGGTAATGTTAGATATATGTTTTTGAAAGTTAAGATCTGTATCTAGAGTCACTCCTAAATTTTTTACATCCTCACACGGTTTTACCAAGTGGGAGGTTAGAATTGGGTGAAAGTGATGTCTCATGGCCTTAGGGCCTACAACCAGAATCTCTGTCTTCGCATCATTTAACATTAAAAAATGTTGGGCCATCCACTTTTTAATGTTGGAGATTCAGCAAGTGAGGTCATTTAGCGGACTGGGGTCATCAGAGGAGATAGAAATGTAAAGTTGGGTATCATCAGAGTATGAGTGGTAAGAGATGTTGTGTTGCCGTATGATAGAACCAAGAGGTAACATGTACAAGTTAAAAAGCAAAGGACCAAGAATTGACCCCTGAGGTACCCCATATAAAATGGGCATTACATCAGAAGAGAGGTTATTAATGGAAACAGAAAAAGATCTCCCATTTAAATAGGATGAGATCCAATCAAGAGCTGTACCTTGAAGACCAACTGAGTGCTGAAGACATTGCAGAAGTATAGAATGAGAGCGAGAGAGAGCTTTGGCAATACTGTACAACGTTATGGTCATGCTAATAAAGCTCCTTGAGAGAGAGAAAGAGAGAGTGGGGTAGACGGGGGGGTGGGGTGGGATGGCAGAAACATGAAGCGTTCATTATTCTATCATATATAATAGCATAGCATAGTATGTAAATGATGGTATACCGGTATATATGAAATGTACTCCTGATACATTTATGTGTGTGCACATGTGTGCTGCTATAGCTGTAATACACCATTATAAGGTGGCATATCGTAGGGGCACAAAGGGTGATATACATTTGGGGTAGCTTTGTTCCTTACAAATGTTCCAATATGCATATATATTAATATGCAGTGACATTTTAATATTTTTTTTCATAACACTCTTCGGGCATGCACAGTAGTGATGGTCCAAGGTGCAGCCTGCTATCAGAAGGCCAAGTCTGCCCTCTAGTGGTCATGATCAGGAAATTACACTGGATTGTCACTGAGCCAGGACACAGAGGGAGTGTTACCTTCGATTATAAAAAAACACACAAACTATGGCCCATTTATACAAATCATTTTATTTATTGACTTACACAATATGGAAATGGGAAGTGACAACAGTGGAAGAGAAGAGAAACAACTGTTTTGGTGTGGTTAGTCAAGGCACATTAAGGGACCAGCGTCTGAGAATTCTGACGATCTCTCAAGTGGCTCATCCGAGAGTTCAGCCTGTCATACGATGACAAGCGGGGCCAGACGCAAAGACCCAGAAACCGTGACAGTCGAGAGGCACTAGCAGGAAGCCTGAACGAGGTCAGCGAGACATTGGGCGACAAGATGAGAGAATAATACAACACTTCCTGGTCCTCAGGACACAACAGACTTCAATTCTACACCTTTTCAAGTGGAATGGATGTGAGGGCAAAGAGAGAAATGTGGTGTGTGTTTGTGTGTGTGTGTGTGTGTGGTGTGTGTGTGTGTGTGTGTGTGTGTGTGTGTGTTTGTGTGTGTGTGTGTGTGTGTGTTTGCATAGAGGATTCCCTCTACAAGGCACTGAAGTCTCAAAACAGCGGCGCAAATCCTGAGAAAGCCGGAAAACAAAACATATACTAGGAGTAAAATGTGCTGTGCTTTCATCTATAGATCATATATGGCTTTTAGTCTTGAATGAGTGGGTAGAGAGGGACAGAGGAGACCTAATGCTGGTCCACTTAGGCTGCTATCTGTCTACCTACATGAGCTAGGTAGCAAGCCGAGAGCAGTTACAAACACAAAGTTGTAATAATGTGCTTAGAGCCTTTAGCATTCTTTGCATAGTCAAGTATTATCAGTGTAACAACTGGGGCGTAAGTGTACAGACATATGTAAGTGGCTATCTCTCTTTGGCATAGAACTTTGGATGGCTTCAGAGACCAACACTGACAAAACAGGTAGACTAGGAGGCACTGGGCTGTGGTACGAAACACTTCGCTTGTGACAGTTACTGTAGCAACATTAAACACAGCAAAGCAGATGTCTGGCACTGTGTGAGTAACATACACACCTGCAGCTAACAGCTACACACACATGCACGCGGACGGACACACACACACACACACGCACACACACACACACGCACACTCACACGTGTGCACAACATGACTGTGTTGTGAAAAACATGTTTTGTTGCCTCCCCTGCTCTTCTCTTCCCAGCACGGCCCTGGACTGGGACAAACAGGTGTGGCTGTAGTGACCGTGCCAGCACCGCACACACGTACAACAGCAAACACAGCCAAACGCTAGCTGCTGATTCACCACTACCACCAAACAGTCTGTAGACAGCCAGCCAGGGGGGTGAAAAGGACCACAAAAAGGGGGACAGGAGGGGTACATCTACCATTCACCTATTGCTTATAAATCCCACTTGGTCTCAATATATGTTCATGAACTTTTTATAAATAAAAAAATACACACAAATTATTACCTGAAGAGAATACAGTGGCATGGTGTTTAGTACTAAAGAAGCCGTATATTTACAACAAAGCACAGCTGCGCGCTCCGAACTAGTGCTGGCAATCAGGGAATTATAACTTATGGTGAAAGTCTAAAGAAATTGCTCAACATCTGTTAACAAAACTGCTCCATATACTAATTAGCATATGTTAAAAATGACAGACAATACAAAAGATTGAGAAAACACAACACAATACCTGTTGGTGTACTTTATAAGTGGCATGATTTCTTTCATATAGAAAACAAAATAAAACAAAGAAAGAGCGCACTAAGATAATTGTTTTGCAAAGTGAGATTAAGGCTAACTAATGTTCATCAATAGCACCTGACTCCACTCCAGTCTCTTCAGAGAGGCCCCGTTTAACATGGGGGGTGTACTCAGTGCAGCTGTAAAGGGGCTCCACTCTAAAGGACTCGACTGTCACGGGGCGGCAATTTTAGTTGAAATGTTCTGGACTGAGCAGAGGGGAGGGGTGGGAGGAAGGAGAGGGACACCAGCTGGATCTATTTTTTTTCTTCGTTTTTCTGTTTCTTTTTTTCTGTTGTTTTGTTCCTCTTTTCATGACAAGGAGAGGAGATGCCCTGTGCCAGGCCTCCATTTTGTTCTTTTTCTCTTTCTTCTTGATCTGTCCATCTCCTCGTAAAGGAAGAGGAATAGCACCATCCTGTCTCTGTGTGTGTGTGTGCGTGTGTGTGTGTGTGTGTGTGTGTGTGTGTGTGTGTGTGTGTGTGTGTGACATAAAACTTTAAGTTGACCAAAAAAAAAAAAAAACCCAGGGTGGAGAGGGCTGGACGGAGGGGCGGTGTGCAGCGATTTGGCGGTGTGGGCAGGAGCTTATGTTCTCTTCATGCACACTTGACATCTGCTGACGTGCGTGTGCAGCTCTCCTGCCTTCAGCGTTGCAGAGTGAGGTTTCCTGTTTAATCAAGCACACACACACACACACACACACACACACACACACACACACACACATACATACACACACATATGAAATACAACTCCTACAATCTCATTCTGCCTATTCAGCACTGATTTTATTTTGTTTTTTCACTAAAATTTGATCCATGGACAAAGAAATGACATTGCACATCAACTACTGAGGGCTGGTTCACAAGAGATGTTTTAACTGTGGGATATGAGGACAAGATATGAAAGCACATGAACTAAGCAAAGGAAACGCTATATTATTAATAACAGATCACTTTATAAATCCCCAAAAGAGTGAAACCAATCCCCAAAGAGTGTTAATCTACATCACAGAGGAGGATATTAATATCTGAACCACTTATGTCATGTTCTGATTCTAGCTTCTGATATTGTTTGGCTGAAGGCTATAGGAACAGGGACATTTATAAAGAAATGTGGAGTTGGTGAAGAGCGCCCCCCTGAGGTCAGAACTGGTAGTACATGCATTGTGGTCAAATAAGCATTTTCAATTGTGTGCATGTTGCCCAGATAGGAGCTACCGTGTAGATTTCATGTAACTGTCCTTGAATACATAAATGTTACGAGGATATGAACAATGGACGTTTTTAGATTAAATGGTTATGTGAATTGTTCTGGTTTTGAATGGAGATCATTTCACCCAGGCACCACTCACCAAGGCACTACAGTTTCCTGACAGAGACAGATAGAAAAGAGTGCTTACTCTACTGTAAATGTCCTATGGGATTCAAACAAGGGGAAAAGGTCTACCATAAAAATGCAGGTAAAAGGTAGTCGTGATTAGGCAGGAAGCAATATTGAAACAGATGTAGAGAGAAGGAGAATGGGTAGGAGAGGAGAGAGAGAGAGATTGGAAAGGGAGCATGACTAAGCTGCTCAGAGTGAAGAGAATGGGCCACGACTGATGTACCTAAACATGTCATCTTCCTCAATGGTGGCGAGCCAGAAGCTATAGGCGTTGGAGTAGTAGTTGCAGGTTCCACGGCCATGACACTCGATGAAGGGCGCCGAGCGGAAGTCCTCTAAACAGGAGCCAGGAGAGGCCAGAGCCTGACCCGAGCCCTCAGCTCCGGAGCCAGTGTGCTGTACGGAGAGAGAGAGAGAAAGAGAGGGGAGGGAGAGAGAGAGAGAAAGAGAGGAGGAGAGGGAGAGAGAGAGAGATATACGATAGCAAAGTGAGTGGGAGGTAGAATGAAAGTGTATGTGTGTGGGTGAAAATGTGTGTATGAGAGAGAGAGGGAGAGAGGACAGAGAGACACACACAAATAGACAGATAAAAACAGAAAGAGAGAGAGAGGAACAGAGAGAGAGAGAGATAATGGGAACAGTTAATACACGGCAATACTTTTGGAGTCTTTGGCATCTATTGTGTCTATGGTGTTTAAGGAATGTCCTATGTGTATTATTGTTGAGGAGTCTAAGGTCTTGTCTATATGTAGCCAGGTATTTTTAAAAACAGAGATTTTGATACGCGTTTTGTCCACAAGAAAACTGTTTCGGTCACTGAAAACAGTATTTTTTTTTAAAAAATTCTGGTCAAAGTGGTATTTTTTTTCTCCTTTTTTTTGGATTGTGATATGATGTTTTCACCTTTCTTTGAAATAATTTCAGGTCTCCAATTGGCCAACATTGCCATCTGTCTGATTGACAAATTCTTGACAGCCTTTAACGGCTGTTTTTGCACGTCCGTGTGGACGGAATTATTTTGAAATATGAAGAAGGAAACATACAGTATACTTTATGTTTTTACATAATACCTGGCTATATGTGGACATAGTCTAACTCTGATCCTATTTTGAGCTTGTTCTGCTGCAGTGCTTGTTGTAGTGTAAGTAAGGCTGAAGCTGATCCCAGATCAGGTGGGTTGTGTTCAGGAGATGCGGTGTCTTACCATGACAAAAGAGAAGCCGATCCACAGTGAGACCCAGCCGGACGGGCAGGGTGGAATCATGATGGTCTGACTGTGCACAGCCATGACCATGGCAGGAGCCTCACACACAGAACATCTGTAGACACACACACACACACACACGCACGCACACACACACACCCGTACTGTTATCAAAGACTTCTCTCTTGAAACATTCATTCAATATCAAAGACTTCTCTCTTGAAACATCCATTCAATTGTTATACTTAATACACACACACACACACACACACACACACACACACACACACACACACCTGCTGATAAAGGGCCTGATGCTCTGTCCAGTGAGGGGCTCCATGCTCATTGGCATAGGCTCCGGAGTGGCCAGCCAGTAGGAGTAGTCGTTACGGGCAGCGAAGTTGCAGACGTTGTTCACATTGCAGAACAGGAAGGGCATGGGGCTGAACTTCCTCAGGCAACTCCCAGCAGTACCTGGGAGAGGTCAGATAACAGTGGTCAGGCACCTGGAAGATGATTGATCTTCAAGTACAGTAACGTCACACACACACACACACAAACAGAGTAGGAACTAGAATCTAGTCCATTTGGAGCTGAGAGAGTCACTTATATGGATTATTATTATTATTATATTATTATATATATTATTATTATTATATCGATATAACGATTGGCACTTATATCCATATTATATATTTATTACACAATTCACTTTTAAAATGTTTGTTTTTAAAGTCTGGGGAGATAGAATACATTAGTCTCAAAATGTATGGTCTGAACAGTTTCATACATCACTCGTCTGTTTTTAATTCTGTTGTTCGTTCCTGCTCTCCTTCCTCTCTCCTCTCTCTTACCCAGGTCCTGCCCGTGGGCTCTCTCGTTGCCTTGAGTGTAGAGCAGGGAGTAGCCATCGAAGATCAGCGTTGTGCCATACGGACACTGGGGGATGTCCGTCGTTTGGCTGTGACGTGTCACCATGAAGCCGTGGTTCATGGAGGAGGGACCAGGGGGGCCCACCTGACCAGGTACGCCATCAGGACCCGGGGGACCGGGCAATCCTCTGGGTCCTAGAGGTAGGAGAGTACACGTTCACTGTATCTGATCGATTGAATTGGCTTTCAAGTTCATGTAACCATGCAATTCCTCATAATATAGAAGCTAGCTGTGCTTTCCTGCAGCATGCACCACAAATATATGTCGTGAATATGTTTGTGCGTGTTTGTGTCCTTGTGTCTGTGTGTGCGTGTGTGTGTGTGTGTGTGTGTGTGTGTGTGTGTTGTGTGTGTGTGTGTGTGTGTGTGTCTAACCTGTGGGTCCATTTTGACCCTGCTCTCCTTTGGCTCCTGGAAGTCCATTGTACCCAGGTGTCCCCTCGTCCCCTTTAAGACCCTTTGAACCAGTCACACCTAACAAACAGAGGGGTGAGTTAGCACGGGGCTGAACCAGTCACACCTAACAAACAGAGGGGTGAGTTAGCACGGGGCTGAACCAGTCACACCTAACAAACAGGGGTGAGTTAGCACGGGGCCCAAACTGAGCCCATTAGGAAGACAGCAAAACTGACACATAAGATAGCCAGTACAGAGCTTGACATTCTTATTTCTGGACATGTTTTTTTTTTTATATTACAGTATCATTCTAATTCAGCAGCAATGCAATGCCTCAGGAATGTTAGATGAACACATAAGGACTATGAGAGAAACATCCATGAATTTCAGGGATTCTTCCTCTTTGATCACCATGGACAAACATTTCTGAGGCTATTAGCTTACTGTTGCTGGTGCAATCGTACAACATTAAGGTTCCTGTATTAATCTAAAACAGGGGTGTCAAATATAAGGCCCGGGGGCCAGATCAGGCCCGCCAGCAGGTTTCATACGGCCCCCCAGGTGTTTTGGGTAGGAAGGGAAAATTATAAAAAAGAAATTCACATCCAGTTGTCTTCAACAATGTGTAATAAGCAATATCTTTATGATATGATAAATTGATTAAACCTAGCACTACAAACCATCCTCAGGAAGGAAGAAGCAGAAAAACTAACATGGAAGTAGGGCATTTCAAGAGAGAAAGAGCAGTACTGTATATGACAGCAGTACATTATTGTGTACTTGTTTGCTCATAAGTGATATAATCAAACAACACTCTGATACTCATGTAGAAAAATGATAATGACCATGACATGGCCCCCCACTAGGTCTCATTCCAACAAATCCGGCCCACTACATAATATGAGTTTGATACCCCTGATCTACTGTAAAAGACCCACCGTGAATTCCCTTTTCTCCTTGGTAACCTTGAGGCCCAGGAGGTCCTGGAGGTCCTTGCTGGCCTGGGAATCCGATGTCTCCTTTGATAAAGGTGTGAGGGCCTGGAGGTCCTGGAGGTCCATCATTACCTGGAAACAAAGGCTCATTAGGGTCTCTAGAGCTCCATGGTGTTTGTGTGTCGTGAATATGTTTGTGTGTGTTTGTGTCCTTGTGTCTGTGCATGTGTCCGTGTGTGTGTGTGTGTGTGTGTGTGTGTGTGTGTGTGTGTGTGTGTGTGTGTGTGTGTGTGTGTGTCCATGTGTGTGTGTGTGTGTGTGTCCATGTGTATGCACATGAGTGCATGAGCAAATGTGTGTTGACAGTGACACACTATCCTTGTATGATTTGTGAATCCATCAGTGACTGTGGAGATGTTTCTCATCGCCTACCTTTAGGCCCAGGGAATCCTCTGTCTCCGGGGTCTCCTGGCAAACCACCACCACCAATTTCACCCTTAAGGCCTGTGGGAAAAGTCAAATGGCCGTCAATCGAACTGCTGACCACCACCAGACCACCACCAGATCAGATTCCAAAAATAATTCAGTGGAAATGCATGGATTCCAGTTTCTTCCAGTAGCAGCAACTGGAATCCATGCATTTCCACTGAATTATTTTTGGAATCTGATCCCTTATCATAGCTGTTCATTCTTACTCGTTGCTCGACTTATCGTGACTAAATTCAAGATGGCTGCAAACGCTAAACTTTGTGAAGATACTGTCTGTATAAATCGTCTTGTAAGTAAACTACCAGTGCTTTTTCAAAGTTCTCAATGTCTCGTTTTAAATGTCAGGGCCCTCGGAAGTCTACCAATGAAGTGTGGAGATACATTGAGCCTCGTAAATGGGTGTAAAACAGTGATTTATTTGCATGGCTAGCCCGATGCCGAAGCACCACTATTGAAAAAGATGTTGGTAGCATCGGCTAACTAGCGCCAGATTTTGGAGTGCAGGGGACAAGCCGAGATGGGCTATGAGACATACGTTCACACTCGGTATCATGTTTCGATACACTTTAGGTCAATATCACACCGGAATTCTCCTTTAAATGTTGTGGGCAGGACTAAGTTTTGCTGGCATCCAGGCTACTGAAAATGAGCAACTGGGGTAAAATATTTTGCTGCACTGTGCATTGCTTGTCTGTTATGAATTTAAACACCACTGGCAAACTTTAATCTGAGAGGGTACCTACAGTATCCGTTAAGTGTGTAATGTGTTATGTCTTACCTGGGAAACCAGGGATACCCTGACAGTATCCGTTAAGTGTGTAATGTGTTATGTCTTACCTGGGAAACCAGGGATACCCTGACAGTATCCGTTAAGTGTGTAATGTGTTATGTCTTACCTGGGAAACCAGGGATACCCTGACAGTATCCGTTAAGTGTGTAATGTGTTATGTCTTACCTGGGAAACCAGGGATACCCTGACAGTATCCGTTAAGTGTGTAATGTGTTATGTCTTACCTAGGAAACCAGGGATACCCTGACAGTATCTGTTAAGTGTGTAATGTGTTATGTCTTACCTGGGAAACCAGGGATACCCTGACTGCCCGTCTCTCCTTTAATACCACTGTAACCAGGGAGACCAGGCTCACCCTGAAACAGTCAACGAGATTCACAGCAGAACTAAGTGTCACGTTTAGTTGTAACATTTAGTGAACAAGATCATTAGTCAGTGCTTTCATGAAATTGTGGCATATAACAGAGTAATAAAGGCAGCAATTGGCAATTTGCTGAAGAGTAAAACTCGGTAACATACAGGAATTCCTGGAGGACCCTTTTCTCCTTTGTAGCCCTGCGTTCCCTGCGGTCCGGTAAATCCCTGGTCTCCCTTCTCTCCTTTGGACCCCGCACTGCCCGGAACGCCGGGCAGACCCGGAGTACCAGTGGCACCTGCAAGCAAAACCGTCCAATTAATACTAAACGTAAAAAAGATTTAAAAAAAAAAAGATACAGAAAAAAGAGAGCCAATTCTACATTCACACAAAAGCCTGTTTAATGACCAGTACGATAGTGTTTTAAAGGTCAAGGACACCAGAGTACCATCACCTAAGCTGTAATTGTTAAGGTAATTGTCAGGGTCCTAGAAAGTCACACTCATAACAATAGCAGTTGTTCACCTGGTTCTCCTGGTGTTCCAGGGGTACCTCTGTCTCCTTTGGGCCCCTCCATAGAAGGCCCAGGGAGGCCTCGCTCTCCTGGCTGTCCTGGTCTGCCATAGTCACCTGCAAGTCCTTTATCACCTTTGATGCCAGGGACACCAGGATGGCCAGGTGTTCCTGGGAATCCTGGACTGCCTTTGTCACCTTTAGAGTGAGAATGAGAGAATGAATGCAAAGGATGAACACTGGAGTCTGATTTGTGCTCCTTTTTTTTTGTACGAAAAGACACCATTTGTCCATTTTAAACCTCACTCTGTTACATCCATATCAAAAAAGCTTTCAGAAAATGTGCAAAAATGGACAAAATGAACCCAGAATAAAGACAGAAGGCTCCTTCGTGCATGTCCATATTTCACCTTGAGCATAAATGAGCGTTAACAGGCATGCAACTGGTTTTGCACTGTACATATGGGTATACTGTATGCCCCTCACTATAGGGCCACATGAGTATACAGCTCTGGAAAAAATTAACAGACCGCTACAAATTTAAATATGGCCGTCAACTCGAATGTCACTCAGCAACTGTAGGAACATTTTGCAGTGGTCTCTTCATTTTTTCCAGAGCTGTATAAGGGCTAACTGTTCAGGCCTACCTAGTCTAGCATGCAGATGGCATTCAGTAATAAATATGAGCAGTATTTTAAGTTCATAATATATTATTGTCTACTATGGCTACCACATGCTCTTGGAATTAAAAATGGGAATTCTTTAGAATTATTATTACAGGTCATTGGGTGTCATGTGCAGTCTCACCTTTGGGGCCAAATTCTCCTGGGTGACCTGGCTGGCCTATACCTGGATTACCTGCAAAGACACGTCAGAGAAAAACACAATCTTTTACATGTATAATAACCGGCAGCATTCAATTACTAAGATGCTAAGACCTATGAAGACCACACACATACAGTAGCGCTACTGACCTGGATCTCCTCTGTCTCCTGATGACCCTGGATATCCATCCTTGCCAGGATCACCTTTGTCACCTTTGCCCCCTGGGGGACCTTGTAAGCCTGGTTCACCTAGGAGACAAAACATGTAACATGAGTTTGGGTCCTCACGTTGACCTTTGACCTAAGTACTTTAAGGATGCTTTTATTTAGGTTTCTGGTCGAAGAAACTTATGCTCACGCATCCTCAATGGCCTTTTAACGTGTGCATGTACTGTAGGATATTTGTTGTATGTTTTAATGGGTATTGTGCTCCATGATCGTGTCTGCTGTTAGCCAAAGTAGCAAAACTATTCATAGAAATGCACTTAGTTTGACAAGGAATGTTTTTGAGAGAAAAAGATTATCAATTACAACTAATTCTCTATTGTATTTTTGTCTGTGGACATGATAGTTGTCCTACAGCCAAAAAACTGACACAAAATAATGAGAAATGTCCTATAAAAATCTTGCTGCAGAAGAGAAAACCATGAAAAGAATCCAGGTACCTGGTCGTCCTGAAAGTCCAGGTTCTCCAGGCGACCCTGGCAACCCAACAACACCTTTCTCGCCGGGCTGTCCAGGACTGCCTGCTCAAAAAAAGAGACATTCTTGAACAAGTGACAACTTGAATCTTGATATTCAATTGCTACATGTCCCTAGATTTATTCCACAGATTACATTATGTGATTTAAACTGTGATTTGAAGGAAGTTGGCAAGTTAATGACCTGGATATCCAATTCGCCCTGGGTCTCCCTTTGGTCCTGGTGATCCGGGCATTCCTGGATATCCCTCACCACCCTTCTCTCCTTTGCCTCCAGGAGGGCCCGACTGTCCTGGCACGCCACTCTCGCCCTTGAGTGAGGAAACAACATTTATTAAAACGGTTGCCGTTTGAGATGGCTACTGCCACAATGAGGATTATAACAGGAAAACGAGCTCTCACAGGTTAAAAATATAAAGGGAAATTGAGGCTGGTAGAGCCTGCCCTACCTTCTCTCCAGGAGCTCCAGGAACGCCAATGCCTGGCAGACCAGCATCACCTTTGTCACCTTTGTCCCCGTCTGTTCCTTTAAAGCCAGTGTGCCCAGGAATACCAGTCACACCTTTGGCACCCTTTGGCCCAGTTGAACCTGCACAGTGGCACATAGGCAGACACCCATACAGACATACACACACACACACACACAAACACACACACACGCACACACACACACACATACGACCATCACAAACAATAAATGTTTATCTGAAATAAATGGATGGAGGTACCCACAGGTTACCTGATGCAATGAAAATAAGAAGCTGCCCTTTGCCAGCTATGAGAGTGGAAAAATGCCATACCTGGCAATCCCATAGCTCCCATGCCACCCTGTTGTCCAGGCTGTCCAGTGCGTCCTGGCTCTCCAACCGTGCCAGTGTCACCTTTCTCACCTGAGTGGGACCAAGAGGTCAGTCATGGACCAAAAACTCAGCAGTGCATACTACACCAACAAATGTGCTTGGATTTCAGCCTACCTGGGCTTCCAGGTAAACCAGGTTCTCCATCCTTTCCTGGATCTCCAGGGTCTCCTGGCATTCCTTGGTAGCCTGTTTGTCCAGTTTGGCCTGGGTCACCTTGATGAGAGAACATGGGATATGAAGATGTGTTATTTAAGTCAATTTAGTTCATTAAATATCCAGGCAAGGGGAGTGATGACCGTATCATCACAAGAGGAAATGGTGTCATGATGTGAGGGAAATGACACAGTGAAAATAACGATGGAACTTATGGAATAGGAAAGGGTATAACTCATTGTATATTTCACAAGTTAAACATTACTTGGTTACTTGTGGTAATATGCAACTTGGCGCATTCCCAGTCTTACCTGTGTCTCCGATATCTCCCTTCTCTCCCTTCATATGCTCCATTTCCCCGGAGGTAAGGTTCCCAGGCGGACCCTGGAGACCTGGCTCTCCTTTCTGTCCAGTAGGCCCGGGCTCACCAAAGTCTCCCCTGGGCCCACTGACGCCGGGATCACCTAACAAGAGATAAAGACAATTCCACGAGGGCACAAATACAGACCAAATCTCCAGCATATGGCGCAACTGTGTGGCAGTTTCAAGCATGTGGGAGATGGAGAAATGTACCAAAATGTAAAACTATTGCAGTTGTCACACTGACCTCTGGGACCGGGCGAGCCTGGGGTTCCTGCTGTTCCTGGCTTCCCAGGTAACCCTGGCGTGCCGATCATTCCCATGTCACCCTTAATACCTGGGGATAACAAAGACTGATTTCAGTAATTTCCTTTATGTGGTAGACTTCTGAATATACTGTAGAAACGATGGTCTTTACTTTCAGCAAATCACAGAACACTTTCTAAAAAATCACAGAAATGTTTTAAGCTTCATCTCCTTCACTGAGATTAGATTCTGTCGATCATTCTCCCAGGTCATAAAACATACCTTGGTTCCCGGGGAAGCCATCTCGTCCAGGGGGACCAGGGCGTCCTGGCAACCCTTTTGAGCCCGGTTGTCCTGGGAAGCCAGATGTGCCCTTCTCTCCCTGGGGCCCAGGCATGTCCAGACCAGGGGCTCCTGGGAACCCTTTCTCTCCTTTCTCACCACTCTGACCTTTTTTAAAAAAAAAAAATACATCACAAAGGAAGTCAGGAGATTTTAAAAGGATTTTATAGATCTGAGAATGTGCTAACAAGAAAACTGGTGGCAAAGCATGTACCTATTTTTCAAATACATCATAATGGAAGTCAAGAGACTTTAAAAGGATTTTGTGTATCTGAGAACGTATTAACAAGAAAAATGGTGGTGGAATATGTGCCGCATGTTTCTCACCAAAGGGCCCAGGATCTCCAGGTGGTCCCATTGGGCCAGGTGCACCAGGTTCTCCAAATCCTGGAGGTCCGGGTGGTCCCTCTTGACCTGGTCGTCCTGGGGGTCCACCATCACCTGGAAATCAAAAGTGTAGAGCATGATGTACTTCTTTGATGACTGACTGTGCCAGCCAGCGCTGGAGGAATCCATGGAAGTTGCTGAATTCAATCCAGTGCGATCCTGGTACCTTTGACACCCTGAGCTCCTGGTGGCCCAGTCTGTCCGTCAATGCCTGGGATACCAGGGGGACCCATGCTTCCCTTAACTCCTGGAAAGCCTGCGATTCCTGGTGGACCCATGGATCCTTTAGGCCCTGGAAGACCACGTCCTGGCTCACCCTGGCATTGAGTGTGTGTACAGTCTTGTAATTACTCATACATACATACATACATACAAACATACATACATACATACATACATACATACATACATATACATACTGTATACATACAAAAACATAATAAATACATGCATACTGCCATACATACAAATATACTTAAACATATTTATACCTTCTGCCCACCAAACCCTGGTAACCCTTGGTTACCATCCCGTCCTGGACGACCAGGTTCTCCTGGAATTCCTGGTGCTCCTGGTGTTCCCGAATATCCTGCGAAAAAATAAATAATATTTAGAATATGATTTAAACATAAAACATATGTGGAAAATCATGCACAAGAAACTTAAAGTAGAACTATGTCCGTGTTTAACATAATGTGATGTTGCTCAAGGTCACCGAGTACTGTCAGTAGAACAAAAATAGATCCATTTATTAATACATTTAATGATTTATGTCTGCATTTATTTATTTATCCTGAAGTCATTTTTGGTCCTCAATAGCTTTTAGTAATGTTAGTGCTGTTTCAGCTCAGCTATCATATGGACAATTCCATGTTGTTACACAGTCATTACTATTACTATACAGTATAAATTGCAATGCTCAATCATTTTTTGGAAATAATATTTGCAGTTTGGTCTCCATTGAAATAGGAAAAGGCATGAGTTTGGCTTTGGTATGGACTTTAGTTAAACGACCGAGTGAAACAGAGGTATGTGACTGTCTGTACAAACCCTGGATTTATACTGTTTCTTCACAATTACTTAGTTAAACACACATAGTAGTGTCTCGCAAGGACCCTGTTCATGTTGTGTAACCTTCATTGTGTTGAACCACATATAGCTCAGCCCTGCACTCGCCTTGACGCGAACCCACAAAGAGCAGCACCATAGACTGAGTCGAGCATACTAGCAATCAAGCTAAAAGCCCAGGCTGCTAAGCTTTCTCACTAGCACAACTCTTCGGGAGTCAGGAGGGAGGTTTACACAACGTACATACTACACAGCTACGTACCAGCTGGCTACTGTTACACTTGCACAAGACTTGTAATGACATATTTTAGTCTGTTAAGAGGCACACAGGCACAGTTTATGAGTTTAAGTGATGACCCTAGAGCATAGCTTTGTAGCCGCCTGGCTGCATTAGCCATAGCAGGATAATTCAAATTAGGCAGCACCGATTTTTCCCCCTTCCAACAGTACTCGGTGATCTCCAGCGCCAGGGCTCTATATTAAACAAGACCAAGGAGTGTTACTTTAACTTAAAAGGCTTCCAATCCCCCCTGCAACCACAACTATCACATAAGGTGTTCAATTTCTAAGGTTTTAAAATTGTATTCTCTAAACTTGAACAGATTTGCTTGCCCTGATTGGATGCTTTACATTTGGTGTTTCAGTTAGATCGGTCCTATGGTTTCATCTGAATCCATCTTTTTGCCAGATCCCTCATCAATTTCCCGGTCGGTCCCACAGTCGTGTCCACCCCCCTGGTGAAGACCATACTCCCTTTAAACAGCTGATGCTCTAATGCAGGGGTGGGCAAACTTTTTGGCTCAAGGGCCACATTGGGTTTTGAAAATTGCCCCCCCCCCCCCCCCCCCATGACACACACATATAAAAATACATTTTTTATAGCCTATAATTTAGTATGAAAAGTATTTCTTTTAAAATATGAATTGCTTAAAAATACTGCTAATTTTATGCTGTTTAATGTATAAATTGTGCACTGTCGCTTTAAGACAGTCGCTTTAATTCACGTTTATTTCTCAATGATCTTCTGCCTGCTCCGCTATGGCTAGTGCTGTAGGACTTACGGCTGGGCCCTCTCACAGTTTTTAAATGGTCAGTAGTGGGAACTACTGTTGCCTTCATGATTTCCTTTAAAAAGTTTCTTATAAGAAGGAGATATCTTATCAACAATGACAAGCCAGCTGGAACCTGCGGCTCTCTCTCCCTCTCGTGATGCAGACACGTTCCCAATTAAATGGATCGCATAATGTTCACGTTAGATCTGCTGCAAAGGAGATAACTTAGTTTAACATGATGTTATCTCTATTTAACATAGCCTACATGATGTTTTGACATTGACATTGTAAACGTTCTCTAAGGAGAGTGAAAAGCAGTTTGCAGTAAAGCTAACCAACGTCATCTCTATCGCAGGAAAAAAATAGCGAGCAGCCTGATAACCAAATTAAATGCTCGGCGGGCCGGATGAAAGTGCTTGGCGGGGCGGATTCGGGCCGCGGGCCGCAGTTTGCCCACCCCTGCTCTAATGCCTTGACATAACAGGGTTTGACATTGTCCAATTGTGCAAACAAATTTGTGCAATTGTGCAAAGAACAAATCTTCTAAATAAAATAATAAATATGGATAAATTACATAGGCCTACTCCATTGCAAAATTCTGTCAGTAGGACAAATAATGCACACATGAACTATGTTGAACACAGTAACCATTTTCTAGAGCCTCTGAATGTGTATGCTACCTTTAAACTAACCAGCTGCTGTGTGTGCTACCTTTGTGCAACATACAACCGACCTTACTGAAACTCAGAACAAGCTGGTGTCTCACAAGATCAGACCGCTGGAGTAGGCACAACCTGTGACCTACCTTTAGGCCCAGGTGGCCCAGGAAGTCCAATGCCAGGCTGGCCAGGATCACCCTTCACACCTTGATATCCTGGTAATCCAGGGTCACCTTGAGGTCCTCTGTCACCTTCAAATCACAAATATATCACACACACTTACAAAAGACCTATTTTAGACCTAGTATAGATTTATTTTAGACCTATTATAGACCTATGTTAGAATAGCACTTTCCAACCATTAGACCAAATTAATGTAATGATTTTTTTACATTAAAATGTCCAACATTAACTGTCCAATCAATAACTAATATGCCAAGCTGCTCTGAAAAATATAACAGGAGCCTACCTTGAATGCCAGGTCTACCATCCTCTCCTCGTGGTCCAGGTACGCCTTGTGGGCCAGGTGAGCTCACACCTTTCCCAGGTTCACCTTTAGGACCTTAATCGGCACACATCATTCAAAATTGTAGCTAATGTTAAAGCAGCATTTGCATGGTTTTGCTTTAAAGTCTATGCAGTCAAACTCCAGTAATTAAATGTGCAGGTGTGCTGTGCTGTGCTGCACTCACCTGGTACTCCAGGGTTTCCTGGCACACCTGGTGACCCATGGCTACCCTTCTCTCCTGGTTCACCTGGGCGGCCAAACCCTGGGACACCTGGGGGTCCGGGTGGTCCTGGAGGTCCTGACAAACCTTGATCACCATCTCGACCACGATCACCTTTAATTCCCTTTAGGGACTAGAGATGGGGTATGAGCGAAAAGGAATGTCAGGCGTAAACACCATAAGAACTGTATAATTAGGATTAGTAAGAGATTTGATTCTGTACATGTCATTAATGTCTGTGTATGCTGCACATTCGATTCTGTACATTTAATGTATGTGTATGCTACACATTCAATGCTGTACATTTAATCAGGGATTAGAAACGGTTCAAAGAACGAAACCGGAAACAAACACACATTTTGGATGAACGTAACCAAAAAAAGTAACAAAACCGATTTCACTTGTTCCGGAGTGAAAGCGCTATTTTCATTTTGAGATAACCGGTTAATAATGGTATTTATCATTCCGATTAACCTTTCTTTGAATATTATTCCATAGGCTTTCCATAGGCTTAGAAAGTCACCTGCCCACACACTTTCCCCAGACCCCTTATAGGATGAATTTTGTCAGATTTTATGAATCAGTGTCTCCCCTGTATAATAAGCCAGACCTACTAGTTAGGACTTCCATATCAGTATTGAACTATACTGAAACATTATGTGAAATAACATAGGCTACCAGAGACACTAGAGTAATATATATTGGCCTGTCATGCAGTTGGTAGCACCACACATTGGTTAGGCTATTGCAGGGCTTAAGACATTTTCTGTGCCTGATGTTAGGCTATCAGACATTTTTGAAGATCTAATATTATATAGGCCAATTGCCTACAGTACTTTCAAATGCCACCCCACGCCTGAATTCAGGCACAGTGTTTTTAACAGTTTGCCTTGATATCTAATGTGCTTTGATTTAAGCTTTAAGGCTGTTGGGCAAATAAGCCTTAGGGCTGTATTTTGCACCCTGGCGCATGGCGTAAAATTCGTTTTCCACCCGCGCAGTTAGTTTCACTTTGCCAATGAGTTCAAATAATAGACGAGTGCAAATGCGTGAAGGCTATGCTAGGTTTTAGTAAAGCATGGTTTAGTGAAATGACTATTACGGTCTCGCAAGCAGCCTCCTTCAAATGCGTCGTTGAATGCCAAAATACCGATGCATTTATTTGACATATCGCGCTTTGCGCCGTTAAAGGGAATGACAGATGTCATTCTCATTGGTTTAAATGATGTTACGCCCCAAACACACCCATATGACTGATTAAAAAACCTAGGAACACCTTGTTGCGCCATGCACTCGACGTTTGATAACGAAACCCCTCCCAATGTGGACTGGACATCCTACTAAATTTGAATAAGCTTTTGACGAGTGACGATGCGCTTTAGAATGTCATGATAGGGCCCTTAGTATTTTGCCACCGACCATAAATCAGTGTAATTTTTAAAGGAACATTATTAACTGTTAATAACGTTCTAACCGGTTACCATTTAGAGAAGAGGCCTTGGAACACTGGAACAGAAACGAAAAAATGTTTTAGCTCAGACTGAACCAAAATGAAAATCGTGTTTTCAATCCCTGCATTTAATGTCTGTGCATACCTTTTAGATCTAGAACAAACGTTTACTCTAATCAAACAGATCACCTACATGATTTTCAAATCCTGCATTCTTGTGTATGAATCAAGCAAGCCTTCCTGCCATTACTTACTGGTTCTCCTTTGGGTCCGGGTATACCTGGTGATCCATCTCTTCCTGAATGGCCATCCAGGCCAGGCAAACCTCTGCCTCCCTCTTGGCCAGGTGAGCCCTTATCTCCCTTGAGCCCGGGGGCCACAAAGATGTCTCCTGGTTCACCGATAGCACCAGGAATGCCCATCAGGCCAGGGGTGCCCTCGCGACCCTGAGGAAGAGACACAGTCATTCAGTATGACTCTAATCTTTACTCTTGTGTAATCTTTACTTTGCTACATCTTTATCAGATGTAGCAAACCCAATTTTATGGTACAGGCGACT
The DNA here is from genome assembly GCF_018492685.1 of Alosa sapidissima. Lineage (NCBI taxonomy): Eukaryota > Metazoa > Chordata > Actinopteri > Clupeiformes > Clupeidae > Alosa > Alosa sapidissima. Next base: position 15,673,864 of record NC_055958.1, read on the forward strand.
GTACAAGGGCAATAAAGTCTATCTATCTATCTATCTATCTATCTATCTATCTACTGTATCTATCTATCTATCTATCTATATATCTATCTATCTATCTATATATCCATCTATCTACTGTATCTATCCTATCTATCTATCTATCTATCTATCTATCTTCGTCTTCTAGCTATATCTCACCTCTTCTCTTAGCACTCCTAACCAACCTAACTCAATACCACACACTTCCATTTCACTCACTACTATCTCTCTTGAGCATCAAACTGACTCAAACGTGTCTGGTTTGGGTAAGTATCCATTTATTAAATATCCAAACATCTCACTTACTGGGTCACCAGGGCGACCAGGAGTTCCAGCCAGACCTTTGTCTCCTTTAGAACCAGCAGGGCCAGGATATCCTAAAAGGAGAATAAAATAGTATTACCATTCTACACACACAAACACCTGCCCTGTGTCATCTGTGGAAGATACTGTCTTCTGATCTGATAGCACAACCTGAGCAATTCTGGTGTGAGCTGCTTTAAATTGGATTCTTTGAGGGTGACCCTAGCTAACTCCTCTTAAGTAACCATGGAAAAATAATTAATATCCTTAGGAAACAAGTAATTTTACCTTGATTTCCCTTTGGTCCAACAGGGCCTGGTAATCCAGGAGGTCCAAAAGCAGAGCATTGCACACAGGTGTCTCCTTTATCACCTGATTATCAAAGAATAGGCTGTTATCAGTCAGTGCTGGAAGACTTGTAACTAGAACTAGAAACAGGCATAAAAGGCCTGTTGTGTTTTGTTTTTGCTTTGGACACTGTTGTTTACAACTCACCTTTCTGTCCTACTTCTCCCTGAAGTCCTGGGGCGCCGGGTGGGCCAGGGTCACCACGTGGCACATCACAAAGGCCACCTAAAGCATCACAAAAGTAAAATCAATATTTCCACCTTTTGACAAAAACACGTCTCATAAATTCAAGGCTCTGAGTCAGCTTTTCTTTACAGACATGTTGAATAATGTCTGAATAATATGTTATTATTGCATATGTTATTGTGTATCATTTGTAGAGAGCGGTCAGAGCTCTGGTCATTGTAGGACATGTAATTTTTGTAATAACATTTTACTGTAATTAAGGAGTGCCTTGGTCATCTGAGAGTCATCCATTTTTCTCCATCTATCAGAGCCAAGGAAGTTCTACAAAAGGCTGCTCTTACTTAAAGGTCCAGGTGGGCCCGGTGGGCCAGCAGCGCCTTTTAGACCGTCTGGCCCAGGGAGTGACTCTCCGTCGGCGCCCCTGTCTCCCTTCTGTCCAATCTCTCCAGGGAGACCCCTCTCACCCTTAGGGCCTTCAACATTCCTGCCTGGAATGGGACAAGAGACACGAGCATGCAGCATTATTTTCATACACTGTGAGATTATGAAGAATGTTATTATTCAATATCTAAATTATGACTGATTGAGGTACTTCGTCTTACAGGTATGTGAACATACAGTATTTATACATACTTTGTTCACTTTGTTTTCTCTATATGATCTTATTTTTTTTCAAATGACTATTGCGGTTGGTGACTGCTTAGGACAGTTTGCATGGCAGTGTAAATAGTTACATACTACAAGCTTTTCATGGCATGCATGCATCAAAGCCATCCTTACCAGGTAGTCCAGGGTCGCCTCGTAGACCAGGGTATCCTGTGAGTTAAGCAGATGAGCTATTAAGGATTACCATTTATTTACATAGAACCAGGTTATACCAGGTTCTGTGTGAATTAATACCCAATCATTTTTGTCTGCATTTTGCAGAAAAAAACAAAAGAAAAACAGAGGTGATATGTAAACAAAAGAAAAACAGAGGTGATATGTAAACAAACCCACCTCTCTCTCCTTCAGGGCCAGGAGGGCCAGGTGGGCCGGCAGGACCTGGGGGGCCATCACCCTTTCCAAAAAAGAACAGTCTCACATTATGCAATAATTCTATATTTTATCCCCGTCCTCATTTTTCAACATACTGGTTACTGGGTCATTTTTTTTTTAAAAAGCCTCCACGTAACAATGATGCTAAAGGGGTACCCTGTGTGACAAAAAAAGTGTCTCTTTTCCAGCCCAGTACACCAGGCACCCTGGCTGCACAGTGACAATACCAGAGATGCCATTCCATTTTTCTTATGGGAAATTTTTACTCTTAATTGCACTTAGAATTAAATATGATTATAGTCACACTTCATTCTGAGTAGGCTTATGTCTCATTTTCATCAGTTCAATTGTTAAGATTTTGGAGATATTATATAACTTTGTATATAACATGTTTATAACATGTCTATAACCCTACACTATATGTCCTAACTTGAAAAGATACACCCCCCCTAACATCCTAGCATAGATTTCCATGCATTGTGCTAACTAATTAAGGATTTGTAATGTATAGTACCATATACATATTTATCGCACCAAATACAGTATATAGCACCAACTCCAGGCTACACCAGGATTCTGTCAGAAAAACCCTTCAAACATATAAGATTGAGAGTAAAAGTTTGCATAAATAACTAATCCCCCTATAAGCAATACCTAGTTCTGATATAGTGTTATAGTACCATGGTTACACATATCAGTCTGTGGTAAATGAATAGGTCTTACAAATCCGGGGGGTCCTCTCTCTCCTTTCTCGCCCTGTGAACAAAAACATACAGAATTGCATGACAACAGTACTAGAAAGGCCCAGATATGGTCAAATACACACCTATAATAAAGCACAGTTAGTGTTCACAAAGGAAACTTACCGGTCGGCCATCGAACCCAGGGTTGCCAGGGTATCCTCCATCTCCCTAAAGAAATCAGTAAACAACAACATGTTGAAGCAATTTATAAAACATTTAATTTTAGTATTTGAACTACTTCCTAAAAGTACAACATTTTTACAGGCCTGTACCTTCATTCCAGAGTCACCATCTTTTCCTGGTTTTCCCTGAAAGGCAAAGTAACGAAAAACAAATGACTTTCACCGTAATTTTAAAAATCTGGGTGTAAAATTTGCTCAAAACAAAATATAAAATAAGATGTTCTAGGGCTACGCTGTGTAGTAAGCAGTAGAAAACCTTAACACTTCTTCTAAGGAGGCTGGTTGTTTTGGTAGTGCTTATTGAACACACTAGTGTTCTGAGATTTAGCACTTTTATTTATATTTTATTTTAATTTATTTATTTACAGCTGGACAGCTCAGTCACTGGAGAGGACATTAAAAGTCCCAGATGGTGCCACGGATGCCAGCCTCAATATTGGCACGGCAGCGAAGGGTAGCTCTCTGGTACTTTGTTTGTTTTTGTTTGGACATTCAAACTCAATCCCTTTGTGTACACTTTGTATACTTACTGTATGTCAGTGTAGTGATACCAACGGCCAGAAACAAATTCCTTGTGTGTGTGCTTAATTGGCAAAAAGTTCATCATAAGAATTACAAACATGCTTTGTCCGACCCCCAAGGATAACAAACTATGATACCCCCATGTTAAAACATAAAACATATCATTATTGTATGTATAATGAGCCACCCACCCTAAACCTCTAAGAGGTGCTTTAGGTTGCCTTCACACTGTGTTTAGCTGGACCGTACCCGAGTGTGATTACTCCCCCCTAACAACGTTGCAAAAATGGCAGTTTATTTCCTGGTTTTGGAACAGATAGCATTCAAACTGCAGCGGAGTTCTAGCGAACCGTAACTCAGACCACTGTTTTCTAGCGGCCCCTGGTCCACACCCAGGTTCGGTAGACTGTGTTCACATTAGCAAATATCACCAAACCATCGGTCCAAACAAACTCAGGTCCGGACCAAACGGTCCAGTGTGAATGTGCCCTCAGTAATGACAATGTGTTCTAAGAGCAAGTTTAATTCTTTTAACATTCAGCACATGATATTTGAGGTCAAATAAAATGAATTGGCAAATGGTATTTTATCCATATAATCAGTTTTTGTTGTTGTTGTTTTTTTATTTGTTATTTTAATCCGTTCAATTCATGATTTCAACTGTAACTATTTTCAAAGCTGGACAAATGACATCTCTCTGAGGTCTGCTTTTTTCTCCATGCTGCATTACTTTACAGGGTGTGACAGTTAGGTAAAGTTTCGTCTTGACAGACAGTATATGATGTGCCATAATGATGGTGGTTTGAAGATACCAAGAAACCAAAGGAGGGACTTACTCTGGGTCCTGGAGGGCCTTGTTCTCCTTTTACACCGTTGGCACCTATGTTACAAAAACCCTGTGATGGAGAAGAGACACACTTTTTAAGACACATCAGCGCCCAGGAGGATGTGCACTGCTAGTACAGTCTAATCATCCATCTCTTGCTCACGGTGACATGTTGTGTTTGTTACATGTTTAGTGCACATTGCTGCTATCTCTGGCAGGTTAAAAAGAGTTAGAAAAACCACTTACTTTATCGCCTTTTTCTCCCTTAGGACCCTGTATGCCCTATACAAACACACACAGATGTGTCATAACAAATTAATATTTACTGCAATGAAATCTACTCATTGTCACACTTTCTTTATATCTGGGCAGCTAGGTACCGGAGGTACGGTAGAGATGCCGGGGCCGGTGGCGTCGCCTGCACTGCCTGGTGGGCCTGGCGGACCTCTGAGTCCAGTTTCACCCTGAGGAGAGAGGAGCAACCCGAGTACAAGAGGTCACCAGTCTGTTGCTCTTATGATGGTCTGCAGTGTATTACTAAAATGTATGTATTTCAATGGGCATAGGCAAACTGTTAATTTATGTTGTTCAGACTGCCCCACATGGTACAATGTGGTATTACACAATAATTGGGATAAGGCTAGCTGGTTTGCTTCTGTTTTTAAACCCTATTGTATACCAGAGCTCTAAAGTATAGGGCACATTGCTTTATATTTTGTTTGTGTTGCATTATGCAATGTTTTGGTACAGTATATGACTGTGGTTTCACAGCACAATGTGTAAGAAGATTACAACACACATACTGAACAGTGAAATCCATGGGTGGGATGATCTGATTAGGATAAAGAATATAGCTATCAAGATTACCTTCTGGCCTTTCTCGCTCACAAAAGACAGCCTGTCACCCTGTAGCAACAACAAAAAGACACAAACAGCCCTGTAACAACATTCAGTTTTTGACACGTAGCAGTAAAAAGTAATCTGATTGGATGTGTAGAATATGATCATCCAGTCAGTGCTGTGTACTTTCATCCATTCCTACCTTGTCTCCCTTTGGGCCAGGTAGACCTGGGTGACCCTGCAATGATATGACCATTAGAGATATTACATAGGAGAGAGGAACAAGGATTTCAGTTGAGCTCCCATCAATGGATACTCTGGACATAATTCTTCAAAAACATTCCCAAGATAGTGGAGGTGAGAGGACTTACTCTTGGTCCTGAGGGTCCTTGGGGCCCCATTGGGCCTGGTGGGCCTGGGAATCCACTGGATCCCTATTGGAAAAGGGACATTATTCAACAATGTATACACTCACTATAGACTACACAACAAAATGATATCATTATCTAGAAGTAATGATAAAATGTCTTATAATGATGATAAGTATGTAATTATGATGATGATGATGATGATGATGATGATGATGATGATGATGGTGATGATGATGATGATGATGAAGGATACTCACAGGCTGCCCTGGCTGTCCTGGTCGTCCTGGTTCACCTTTCTGAGGGATGATACCGCCAATGATACCGCCTGGGTCACCCTAGGACACAGAGGAGGAGGGAACGGTTGTATGTCGTCGCACAGCAGATAAGAAACAAACAAATGTGTCTGTATTAAGTCTAGTCTAGCTAAGAAAAACCTGGAATAGGCAAGCTTCCTTACCTTCATTCCAGTAATTCCAGGAATACCCTAGGGAAAGGAAAAGGTGCTGGATTAGGAAGTGTCATATACAAACTATATCAGCTGTATGGCTGTGGTGTAATGAGCTTATAAAATCGGATATCTTACAGGAGGACCTAGGAGGCCGGGCACGCCTGGGATTCCATGCAAACCTGGCTCTCCCTGAAACCCCAGTCAGATGGGGTAAAATACATCATGTTATTATGAGACCATATGTTGCATGTACGGATCACACCATACATGTTGATATGTGATCCATACGTGTAAAATGCTTTGCAGATATAGCAAAGGGGGGCATTCAGAACACAGAACAGAGAGGATGAAAATGTTGACCTTTGTTCCGTTGCATCCTGGGATACCGGTAGGTCCAGGGGGGCCGTCCTGTCCTGGGATACCCTGGAGAGGAAAAAATATCATAGAATGTGACCAACATGTGCATACTGTACACTGCTGACGATTGCTTCACTATTATTATCAAGCAAAGATTTCAATGAAAGTAACATTTTATACAGCATATATTCCATCAGAATACACTGTAGCACCTTTTCGTAAAATATCTTAAAAAACACTTAGTACAATAGAAATAAGACTTACAGGTAATCCTGGGTTTCCTGGGAAACCTGGCAATCCTGGAGGTCCCTGTTAAGACGAACGCATTGTTCAATTTACAACAAAGATGTCATTCTTAATTCACACTGATAGCAATAAGTGTAGGGGCTTCATTTAGCCAAAAGAGCCAGATGGTGGAAAAAACTTACGCGTGTTCCTTTTAGTCCTGGAGACCCAGGCTCTCCGTTATCACCCTATGGGAAGAGAGAGAGCATGCAGGGCTTTAGAGATGAAGTCAGTGTGGAACCAGGGTAGAAACTAATGTGACGTTTTGGACTGGTCAAATGATTGACCAAGTTGATCTCACCCGAGGTCCCATGGGCCCAGGAGGGCCTTCATGTCCTTGCATCCCAGGAAATCCCATGTTGCCTTGCAAGCCAGGAAGTCCCCTCTCACCCTAGAGAGTAAAAAGGCATATATGCATAAGGACAGTAAGGCATACTTCAGACTAGCTTAAGCAGTTCAGCTAACCTTTAAATTAATCATTTTAATCAGGCTGCATAATAAATTGGCGTTTCAAAATTAACCACAGTAAATCATCTAAATGTTTAAAAAGAGTTTCTTTAAGTCACACAATGACTTTACACTGAATGTCATTTTTAGCTGCTGTTCTGCATGTATGTAACATTACCACTAGATGGAGCCACTGAACACTTATAGAAAATGCCCCAATAAACTATGTAGGCCAGCACTTGACCAATATTGTACAGGAAACTAAATCACTCTGCATAATTGATTGAATTGGTC
>NC_055958.1:15686071-15711071 GCF_018492685.1 Alosa sapidissima
TGAAAGGCAAAATAAATATCCGTTGCTTGGAGCTTTTGGACGACTTGTGTGTGTGCATATGTGTTTAAGCGGAAGCACGTGTTTGCACGAGGCTAGTTGATTACTGGGCGTGTTTTTGCTATGAGGGTTTTGTTGTCTTTGTGTGTGTGTGTGTTGGTGTGTGTGTGTGTGAGGCGCTATGCTCTGCACCTCCAAGTCATTTGTACTTGTTTATTTGTCTGTGCCTGCATTTGTTTGGTTATGTATAAAATATTTGGTTGGAGACCTTCACTGGACAAGCCCTTGGGCTAAAATATGTTTGTTTCCAAATAAGAACAGATAGAATAAAACAAATAAAATGAGAGAGAGAGAGAGAAAAGAAGGGAGAAAGGGTAAGAGAGAGAGAGAGAGAGGAAGAGAGAGTGGAGTAATCATGAATGTTTACCCTGGCGGAGAGAGAGACGAAGGCCACGTGTAGAACTGCTGAGAATGTTTACCGAGATTAAGAGATGCGGAGAGGAAGACCATTACGACTGAACAAAGGAGAAGAGGCACAGAGGGGCAGTACAGTGCCGAGAAGTTACCCAGATGCCCCAGCAGCAACACACACAGGACTCAGGAGAGAAAGAGAAACTCTCCAAAACATTGAGAAAGTGCCCAAAATGATTTAGCTAATTGCTTAGGTCAGCCCAAAACCAAACTCCTGTAAACATGGCACTGTTCCCCTGGTACTTCACAAGCACACAGAGTTCTGGTGGGCCACACCCTCCCTCACTGCCTTCCAGTCATTACACAGATTTCTCAGTGTACCAGCAATGTGAAAGAGGACTGATAGCAGCTGGCTAGAAACCATCAACAAAACTTTGTAAACAAACATTATATAAGCTATGTGGTACACAACACCCCTTATGCAAGAGACAAATCAGAGCTGCCAACCCTCATGTATTGGATTTGCAGGGGAGCGCGTGGAGCCAATCAAATGAATGAATCTCACGGTCAATACGTGAGAGTTGGCAGCTCTGCAAATAGACATATAGAGTCTGGTCAAGCTCAACATGGCTTCAGCAGGTGGTTTGTATTGACAAGCTGTCCAGAGTGATGGAGGATTGGAGTCAGTGGTAGTGTCATAATGAGGATGGTCAGTGTTCTGTTCAGCTTCTTTCGCGGAGGAGGACGTCCGCCAACATGGCGCAGAACATTTGTGGGAAAACCACAAGTGGGAATCAAGTGTTGTGAAAAAGTAAACAGGCAGAGACAAGTAAACATGAGTTACCAGTGCGAGTTACAAGCCTTGAAGATTTTGGGTGAGTCATAGTGGGCTGTTAAGGAGAGTTAAAAAGTCATATAGAAAATCAAATCAACTGTGACTCAGAGACATAATCACTGTGCAGTGACTCGTGCTCACCAAGACACGTGCCGAACTCGATTTAGGGATCCAAACATTTAAAGGTTTCTATAACTGATGAAGTCGAACTCCTAAAATAGCGAAGAGCTTTTTTTCCCCAGAAGGACACCCAGATTTAATCAAGGCTCCAGCATTGCTGAGATACTGAGCGCATGAAGACATCCTTTCCTCTCATCTGACCGGCGACCATGGCAACGGGAGTTCCCCACACACTGGCACACACATAGCACCTCTTGTTTGGGAGTGTGGGCTTTTTGTTGTTGTTGATGTTTACGGTGCCCTGAGTGTCATCTGCGAACGCAGCTGTCTGTTCTGAATTTGCTCTACAAAATTAGATCAAAGTGCTGGTGAGGGGCACAAAGATCCCATTTTGTGACCAAGACTCGAGTGGGTGTTTCTAAACAGAATTGGTACTTTCATGACTAGTGCTAGTTCTAGTGTTCACTTCCTACACTCCATACTACAAAAGATGAAATCATTATAGTATAGTCCAGTTATTTATATTCAGTTCTTGCTAATCTATATGGTAAGGACCCATTCATGTAGACACATGCTTCTTTTATCACTCTTTGGCCAGTTCATTTGTGGTAACTGAGGCCTTTCATGCACAAATCCACTTCATATTCCCTATACAAAAGTGATGATAAATAGAAGTTTTTTTAACAGAGTACTTCCCCAAAGGGAGCATGGGATGAGTCATGCTCTGCATTTTTGCACTTGCATCTTATACATCAAAACTCTCAAATGATAAGCTAAAACAGGTTTGTGTTATTGGCTAATGGTGCAAATTTGAGCCTGGGTTATGTGTGTCTGAATGACCCTGAGGTCAAAGGTCAAGTACCTGCACATCATGTTAATGTGTGTGCAAAACACACCTCTGTTTCCATAGTTAGGTCTGGTTAGCCTCCAACAAGCTCGTTTGGCCTACCCTTGTGCGTACTGACATTTCCCAGAAGACCATGAAGTATCATTTGTGTGTGTGTGTGTGTGTGTTTGTGTACAGTATGTGATGTGCTTGAGGAGGTGCATAAGAGGTTGTGTTTGTGTGAGAGTGTATCTGTCTGTTTGTGTGTGTGTGTGTGTGTGTGTGTGTGTGTGTGTGTGTGTGTGTGTGTGTATGTGATGTGCTTAAGGAGGTGCATAATAGGTTGTGTTTGTGTGAGAGTGTATCTGTGTGTGTGTATGTGATGTGTATAAGGAGGTGCATAAGAGGTTGTGTGTGTGTGAAAGTGCATGTGTATGTGTTTGTGTGTATATGTGTGTGTGCACACACACATGTGTGCATGCTTGAGTGTGCTGAGCGTGTTTACAAATGATACGTATCTGCATGTGTGTGCCATACTTCACTTCACGCTGCACACCGTTCCACTGGGCTGGTTGCTACTAAGAGGTATGCAGCACACTTGCCTGCTGAACAGTGCACGAGAGCCATGAATCTAGCCCACGTGTGGCGAGGGGGACAGACATTGTCCTGATTGTTTTCCCAGAACGCCGAGAGGCAACCGTGTCCTCAGAACAGTGTGGGAGGAGAGTCAGCAGTCTCCAGCAACTCTGATAAATGATGCTAACTGTATATACCGGTATATATATATATACATGTATATGTTTCAAATGTGAAGCACTTTGAGCTGCATTCTGTGAATGAAAGGTGCTATAAAAATAAAGCTTATTATTACAGACGCTGAGTTTTATACAGACACACCTATTTTTCACAAACACATTTTCTTGAATAATGTGAAAGGCCCATGTTTTCAGTGGGCTAAAGTGATCGGGGCAGTTTTATAGGTTATCGTGATCACCAATCTTTTATAGCGATAAACTGCTGGCTTGTGTTGATGTTTTTGTTTTAGAGAGCTAAAACAAAAACATTCCTGTCTTTGGTATCTGCTTCCCTCTTTATCCTCCTCTCTCTCCCTCTCTTTCTGCTTCTCTCTCTCTCTCAGTTTCTCTCTCTCTCTGTTTCTCTGTCTCCCTCCCTCTATGTTTCTCTCTCTCTGTTTCTCTGTCTCCCTCCCTCTATGTTTCTCTCTCTCTCTGTTTCTCTGTATCTCTCTCTCTCTCTCTCTGTTTCTTTCCAGCTTTCCTCTATCTCTGAGGGAAGCCAACCTGACCTTCCTTCCAGAACAGATATGTGCAGCGGAAGAGAGAGAAGATAACTATATTAACTTGGCCCTCCAGCTTCCTGTACCTAAGTCAAAATGAATGTGCCTCCAATATGCTTTTCCCCTAACTATGGTGAGTCCAATAAAATGAGCAACTTACGATACATTATCATCTCTTCCTCTAACAGTGGTGGGATGAGTAAAGGCTTAACCTCTCAGTAAAACTGACCAAACCTCTGGTAACCACTACAGTAAGTGCATGCAAACTATAAATTTTTTTAACGGCTCTTTAAAGTTCATGGCAATTGCCACTTTCTCACCAAATTTCACACTCGGTCCCATTACATTGAGGTAAATAGCTTTCCCACAGCATTCCATGCTGACCAATAGTTGCTCCATCACAATGGGACTCATGTCGCAACATAGGGACTCATGCCTTCCATGTGGGGACAATTAAGGCTTATTTGAGGGCTGTAGACTGAGTCTGAGCAGTAGACTCAGAGAGGGTTGATTGGCTTAGACTGACTGACCGGGCCCCTGGGTCTATTAGGTTACTGATGAACATGTGTTAAAACGCACTCACTTACTCTCACTCATAGTGGGCGTGTGAAACACACTGTTGCTACAGTTCAGGGTGGCGTCAGGACTGGCGGGAAGAGAACGTGTGAACACTACATTCTCAGACTGTGTGTGTGTGTGTGTGTGTGTCTGTGTCTGTGTGTGTGTGTGTCTTGTATGCACTGAGCAGCACAATATGCATTCAAGTGCCTGTATTCATGTGAGGAAAAAAAAACAGTCAAGTCATTCTTTAACATCTCACAAAAGTTTCACCAAAGTAATTCTCTTCCTTATTTCAAGGTGTCCCTTTCTTCTCTGCAAACTTACTTCCGCTAGACAGGAAACACAAGCTTCCTATTACAAACTGAACTGCTTTATTGGTGTGGTATTAGGGTTGGCTGCAAATGAACAGCCTTGAGACAGAGCACTAATGTTGAGAAGATTGAGGAAAGCCACTTGATTCAGTAGAGAATGGAAGGAAACCCATGAAGGAACTACCCTGCCTTACATGGTGTGAACCATGAGTCTCTCTCTCTCTCTCTCTCTCTCTCTCTCTCTCACACACACACACACACACACTTTCTTGGTAAATTACTGCTAACCATCCATTGCAGTGAGTCAGCAGCTGTTTCTAAATTACATGCAACATCTGCGCACATCTGCATGTTAATCTGCTCACTGCCGGTATGGGAAGAGGAGGTTCAGTCTGTGATTAGCTCAAATGGCTGACAATGCACACATTGAGGCTCAGACGAGAGAGGGACAGAGAGTGAGAGAGAGAGAGAAAGAGAGGGAGAGAGGGAGTGAGAGAGAGATACAGAGAACGAGAGGGCATCTCAGGTCATCATGGCCTGATGGGGAACATGCCCATCCCACACATGGGAACAGGCCCTCAGAATCTGACTGCCTCCCACACTACAGTACATGGCCCATGAGTTAGCTCACTCTGAGCTCAATGCTTCACTTTGATTTTGAATGCTTGAAACAGAGACTTTAATTCAGTTGACAAACCCAAAATAATACAATTGCATTTCATCAAAGAGACATTGCATGCAAAAGTATACGAGCGGATCCTCACTCCCACCCGGTGCTTGTTTAAACTGGCCCTGGTTGTGTTCAGTGCAAACCCAATACCACATGCAGAGATCAGACAGTGGCCTTCGGTACCACTGAATGTTTACTTTTTTGAGCAGTAATAAGGTAGTGGAAGATCAACTGGTATAACGCATGGGTGAATATTATTTAGCGGAACTGGGGCCTCTGTGGTAAGATGGGCTCAGTGTGTTTGCCTCTGCTGTGGTTTGAGCTGTGACTCGTGGCTCTAGCACAGAAACACAGTGATTTTTCCCTGCTCGCGGAGACCAAAGGCGCTGACCACAACCACAGCTCCGGCTCTCATCCCGTCCCGGCCAAACCACGCTCCGCCACCCTGCCATCTACTTCTGGGTGTGTGTGTGTGTGTGTGGGGGGGGGGGGTGGTGGAGTGACTCAGTGGTAAGGAGAGCTGCAGCAGGGCTCGTTCACATTCACCTCACAGCTGTGCCACTCTCTGCCCTCTTCTCCTCTTTCTCTCTCTCTCCGCTCCGGGCAGCCCGGAATTCCTTTGCCTTGTCTGGTGCCGGCGGAGCAAGCAACTGCGCTCTGGCCGTTTACTGCCATACTTGGAAGATGACAGCGGTTCGTTCCCTAAACAACGCTGACAGCATCTTGGCACGCTGCGGCGTAACGGCTGGACCAGGCTTGTCTAGCCTCGCTAACGATTCGCAGAAAAGCGGCAGAGGAACGAAGCCATGCTTCCTCCGCCTAGATTGAATTCAAATCAACAAACGTGACTTGTGTGGGTTGAGACGTGGGAAAGGAGACATTTACGAGCAGTAACTGTAACACTACTAACGGTCAGGGCTTTGTTGGAGAGTGGCTGTCAGTGAGCTGGGAGGCTGCAAAGACTCCTGGGAAAGAAAACCTCCAAAACTGTGTTATGGTCATACGACTTGATGACCTACAGTAGGCTATCAAGGTGACACCTAACTTTTAGTAGGTTTGAATATCAAACCCTGACGAAGACCAAGTGACTGGTCGAAAAACATGTTGACTTTTTAATCGATGTATGTAGCCATTATAATAAAGGCTTTTTAAACGGATCCTTCCTCATTTGTCACCCTCCCTGGAGTGCCTGGATTGGTCTCTTTCTCTTGGAACCTCCAAAAGAAGTGTATTTTACTGTGGTGGATTGATCCATCTAATAATTTCACTCTCCCTAATAAAAAAAAACAGTGAAACACAATACTTTCCAGTAAAATATTGCTCATTTTGAAAGAAAAGAAAGAGATTTCACCTCCGTCACACTGGAAGCTTGTGAAATCAAAACAGTTGACATTGGACATGATTTCAGGAAAACCTGTCATGTAATGGTTGGTCATTTTGTGTGATGTTCAGCAGACCCCTTCCGATCAGCACAGGCGGTCCTTGGCCAAGGAAAGACACAACATGAACTAGACTTTTATGCAGACTTCTCATCGTTTCCATGGGTTAATGTCTTTTCAAGACATTTGGATTAGTGTCTCCAGTTAGGATGTTAGAGTGTCCGTAATGTGGAACTTTGTTTAGCAGAAGCCGAGCTGGATTGAAGTGTTCCTGTGCCAAGCCACCGTTAAACCACACAACATGTCAAATGGGCCAATCGACAGAAGGAATCCATCGGCCAGGGCGAAAATATTTAGCATTTTCATAACCTGCTCCAGATGTCTGCCCAGCAGGCCCTGTAGTACATGCTGAAGACCACTCACGCCCCCGTCCAGCGACAAATCAAAACCATACCGCACCGGTGTGGAGCAGCAGGACCGAAGGGAGAAAAAAAATGGGGAACGCTCTCATTTGTTCAACCTTTGATTTGTCTTTTCCGTTTTCCCACGGCGTGAACATGATGGCTTGGCACTCGAGACACGCCTGTGTGTGTGTGTGTGTGTGTGTGTGCGTATAGTCGACTAGAGACTGGAGTGGGCTGGTTAAAGCAGAGGTTATCGTTGTGGCTGGCGTGTTTGAAAGAGAGGCGTAATCCTGGGGGCCGGCCGAAGGGCTTAATGAGTCACAGAACAAGAGGCACCAGGCTCTCCTCGAGCGTGACAGGGCGTGACGGAGCGTGACTGTGCCTCGGCTTCCTCGAGCAGAGAGGAGAGAGGGATGGTGGGAGAGCTGAGGGCTTTAAGAGTCCGGCGGTGGCCTACAAGATCCTTCTGGTGGCGGCGGGATCAGATGTCATTTGAGATAAAGCAGAGATGTCCACAATGTATGGCAATTACCATCCTCGTCTGGAAGTCTTACACACGCACAAAGGAATGATGCACATGGCACACAATGCCAAGATGGGAAACTTGAGCTGCAGAAGTTCCCAAGTTTTTAATAATTTGTGTTTGTTTGTATATACACACATAAATGTGTCAGAGAGAATTTGCCTGTGCATTGCATGTGTGGGTGTATCTGTGTGTGTGTGTGTGTGTGTGTGTGTCAATTCCTGCGCTTCTGTGTGTGTTCTTGTGTGTGTATGTCTGTCTATCTCAGTGAGTTTGTGTTGGTATAAAATTATCACTATGGTTTGTAGACATCATGATGAGAAAACGAGTTTGAAACTGTAAAGCATGTATTTATATAACCTCAACCATATTCAAGTAATACACTGAAGTTATTCCTCCCCCTACGTGCGCTCTGTATCCCTATGTTTCTCTTTGTCGCTTTGTGTCTCACCGTGGATGGGCGAAGCCTGTTTTAAAAAAGCATGCTTGCCTTGCAGCTGCGGAGAGAAAGACATCATCGGAGGCGGGTTCTACTCAAAACAGCTAGTATGAGAGAAAATGAGAGAACGATATGTAACCCATGAACGATGTGTGACCTGTGATCACTGTATAAACCCCTGAACTTTGTGTAAACCTCTGAACTTGTGTTATGGTGAAAAGTTCGTACCCTTGGCAGCAATATTGCTGACTTGCGAAGATAAGGCCGAACAACGATCCTTTCATAAACGCCACCTGTGGGTTCGAAGTTGCCAAATGTTGTGTCAGCATCTAAGGAGGGGTATAAATGTTGGTGTTCAACAATTGTTCGGGAGTGCGATCATGCGATCCACTTTGCGCTATGTAGTAATTAAAGCAGGGGTCTCAAACTCTGGCCCAATTCTGGCCCGCAACCTAATGTCAAAATAATATGTAATTCGGCCCTTGAGGGTATTTTTAATTGCAACAAACAACAACACTGGTTAAAATAGACGATAGATCCAAGACAGTGACAAATTTGTAGGCTACTCTCCTCCACTAGTTGCAGAGCTTCGATTCAAGCCCAAATTCGCTGCACAAAGTTTTCAGGAAATGTTGTATTACATGCGAGAAACACGAAGACGTGCATTTGTTTGTAATGACGCGGAAGCGATGCAGGCCACAATTTTGCACAAATTGAAGCAGAAATAGGCCGACACCAAATGTTGAAAAAACTTTCACGTGTGATGAAGTCTTGGGTAGGCTATGCTATGCTATAATTTACCTATTCTGCCTTTTGGAGATTATGATCGACTATTAACAGTGATAGTCACGGTGCGTCTGTGAATGGAGGTGCGTCTTTGCGTGTACAGTATACGACTGTGTCCACTAAGCATACCATGCTTATTTCGACCCCCTGCCCAAAATAGCTGGAGGTGGCAGTGGTAATCGTGATGATAGTGTCCGTAATGGACATGGTACAGACAGCAGGGGTAGTAAAAATAGGGCTCTGAAGAACTACAAAGTCACCCACGATAGGAACTGATTTGACCAGGCTACATTATTGTAGGCCTATAATAACGGTTTGAGGTTATAGGCTAGTAATAGTTTACTATTGTTGGTTTACATCTTAGGCCTGTTTTCCTGTTAATTTGTTATATGGGTAATATGACAAAAAAGAAAGTAAACCTGCTCAAATATGTTCAACATCCAGTATTTACTGAAAGGTGCATAATTTGAGGTGCTTGCTATCCAGTGGCTAATTAGATGGGTAAATTTACCCCCTTCATAAACTTTTGTTTATACTCAAAGATTTTTATATTTACAGTAGGACTTTATCTCTGACCACTTTCAAACCTTTTGAAATTTTGATGTCAAAATCCAATGGTGTTGTTTTCTTAACCCTGGCACCTAAAGTTTGCCATGCAGGTTTAAATAAGTTATGAGAGGAAAATATTTTTCTTTGGTGTGAAACACACACATACCTGTTTTTATGCTTTTTGTTTGTTTTTATAATTTGTATTAATATTTATTTTATCATTATTTTATTTATAAGCTAAGGTTGCTAGGTGTCAATACAAAACAGATAAAAACACTTGCACTTTCTGTTTGCAGTTTTGTGTGGTATTTGAAAAAACATTGCATTTCCAGAAATAGCCGGCCCTCCAATCAGATGACGTTGGCAGAAGTGGCCCCCAGCTCATTTGAGTTTGAGACCCCTGCATTACGTAAAGGAATTTTGCACGGAACTCTGCCGGACTTTTGCGTCTTTTTTTTGGGACACATTTTTGACTTCAGCACTAATGGCGTATTTTTGTTACGTTGTAGACAAGATGTTTGGACTTAATTTCTGGCCCGAGTCTTATCTGATACGACAGTGTGATCCTCTGTTATCCAGACCACCAGGCCGAGTGTTTGTTAGCTTCAAGTGTTTGTTAGCTTCGAGTCTAATCCCACCATCAGTAGACCACATAATGACCCCATTAAGACAGCACCCGGAGACCAAGAACCTGTCAACAGCACCACCACCAGCGGCTAACAGATGCTCCTATACACCAGGAGCCAAGTCCCCTATCAGGACCCTGATGCTACGTATGTTTAAACACTACTGGGCTAGGGGTAACACAGTGTGTCGGAAAGAGCCGCCCGGGCCATTGTGCTATCTATACAGGAAGGTGGGAACAATAGAGGCGAAATATCAGGGATCAGGGGTCCAGCAGTGCTCATCCTGTAAGAAGATTTTTGAAGGCTATTTCTCTGACAAGGGAGAAAGAATGAGGGCCAAACAGGCGAGGGGCCAGAACTTTCCAGAATATGGTTGGTTTCGTTTCAGGGGAGTGTTTGTGTGTGTGTGTATGTGTGTGTGTGTGTGTGTGTAGGTCGGGTGGTCAGCTGTCCTGTGTGGCATACCTCCCAGGCTCGGCTGGTTCTAATCTGACCGACCCCGGCCCAAAGGTCACCCTAGCCTCGAGAGCATGTGGGGAGACGTCACTTTTCATGACTTCTGACCCCGGCTAGCGGGGGCCTCTTGTGCCTGCTGGGGTCCCTCTCTGCTCTAAACGTCCTGTTCCGATGACTACATGACACTGCATTGTGTATATCCCTGACACACGCAGGTCAAAGGTCAACCTGATAGCAAATGTTTGGCTGAGAGGTACAGACACATCAACTAATCCTCCACTCAAAAGAGGCTTCCCAGCAAACACACACACACACACACAAACACACACACACACATTCTATACTACAAACAGATGGTAGAGACTGTTGTTGTTGAGCCAAGACATTCCAGTGACCCCCTTACCTAACCTCCTCACCATCAGCTTATCATTGCAGGCCTGGCTGAGAGGATGGATCAACACTCCTACAGCACTCCTCTGCATTGATATCACACAGTGCTGTGTGTGTGTGTGTGTGTGTGTGTGTGTGAGAGAGAGAGAGAGTATGTGTGTGTGTGTGTGTGTGTGTGTGTGTGTGTGTTTATGAGAGAGAGAGAAAGTTTGTGTGTGGGAGAGAGAGAGTGTGTGTGTGTGTGTGTGTCTGTGTGTGTGTGTGTGAGAGAGAGAGTGTGTGTGTGTGAGAGAGAGAGAGAGAGAGAGTGTGTGTCTGTGTTGTGTGAGTGAAAAAGAAAGAATAAAAAACGGTTGTAGACTATAATGACATCTGAGTGTCAGCTGTCCCACACACACACACACACACACACACACACACACAGACTGAAAGACCCCACTGTGAGCGATCCCACCCAGTGTGTGTGGTCAGAGACAGAGGAATGCCGGCGTTCCTCCTCAGCGGAGCCTCAGGCGGTGCCCCATCGGCCCACCAGGCTCTCCTCGACCGGCCCTGGATCAGCCGCTCAATCAGCGCCCACTCACGACACGCAGCTCTTGCTTTCTCCACCCTTTCTAGAACCTTCCTGCCCTCCACACCTCATTCATTTGGTCAGCCTTTTTGTTCTTCCTTTCTGTCTGTCTGTCTGTCTTTCGGTCTTCCTTTCTTTCTCTGAGAGGCTGTTCTTTCTCCTGTTCTCTATACATATTTCATTACATTTTCTGTGATGTTATTACTTGGTCATGGCTGATTTTCTTCCGATTTGACAGGATAACACGTAATCCATCAGGGATTTCTCCAACATGTTCACGTCAGCCTGAATCTTCCCACAGGCTAACTTCAGTCCCGTGGCGTACAGGCCACAGACATGAGAATTGCATTTTCCCCCATGGACCTCTTCATGCCTGGACTGAATCACACTAAACACACATGTGCATCTGATGAGAAAGTTCTGACAGACTAAGTGGGTTAAGCCAGGGCTGGATGAGAACTTTATAAAAAAAAAAGGTGCTTATGTGTGTGTGTGTGTGTGTGTGTGTGTGTGTGTGTGTGTGTGTGTGTGTGTGTGTGTGTGTGTTTGTCAGTGTGTGCATGTAATGTGTGTTAGTGAGTGTGTACACTGTATGTGCATGCATGTGTGTGTGTGTGTGAGAGTGTTTTTTTTTTTTGTAAATGTGTATGTGCATGCATGTGTATGTGAGCATGTGTTTTTATTAGGGTGTATGTGCATGAATGTGTGTGTTTGTGTGTGTGAGTACGTGCATGTGCGTTTGTGTGTGTATGTGTTTGTGAGTGTGAACAGTATGTGCATGCATGTTTGTGTTTGTGAGAGTGTGTGTGTGTGTGCTTGTGTGTGTGTATGTTGTGCTGTGCTTGAGCGATACTTATTACATGCCTCAGCGTCAGCACTTTGGGCAGTAATTGTTAAACACAGTAAAAGAAAACAATCCAAGACAAGCCCACAGGGACCATACGTACAGAACCATGCCCACGCAGTCTTCACTCTCTCCCCCTTCCTTTCACACACACACGACTGGACATTAGTTTTGGCTCAGCCTGGCAGTGAGTAATTCTTCTTTGGAGCATTTAGTGCATTTTGATGGCAACTCCCTGGTGTCGGTGACATATAATAACAGTCATTTGTTATTTGCATTGGCAGATATGGCATGGCCGCACTACTAGAGATGAAGAATGAACCCAGATAGATAAAAAAAAGAAAGCGTCCATTCACACACACCACACACTCCCTCACGTCGGCTTCACTGTGGGTCAGTCCGTGACTACTGAGCTTCATGCAGCAGCATTTTGGCTGGAGACGCCCTATGAAGACATGCTTTTAAGTCAGCACCTCTAACCTCTAAAAAGAAGAGGTGTGTGTGTGTGTGTGTGTGTGTGTGTGTGTGTGTGTGTGTGTGTGTGTGTGTGTGTGTGTGTGTGTGTTTCGTCGAGTCAAGAGGGCAACATCTGTATGTAGGTCAACAGCTATCGGGATGAGGACAAGCCTGCTGCTGCTGCTGCCGCACGTCAGGAGAGTCCAAACAAAGCTCGGGGGTGAAGCGGGTCCAACACACTCCTTTAAAAGGCCTGTCTGGGGAACAGCGGCCCGGGCGAAAAAGAGAGAGAGAGAGAGAGAGAGAGAGAGAGAGAGAGAGAGAGAGAGAGAGAGAGAGAGAGAGAGAGAGGGAAGCAGCACACCACCAAAGTGGAGTGCAGAACTCTTGGCTTTGATGATGAGGGGGAAAGAAAATGACTGAACAAAACGAGGGGGGGGGGGGATGAAAGGATAACAAGTGCCCGAGTGTTTGGGCCTACTCAAGAGTGCTCTGCTGTTCTGCCTGCCTGTAGGAGCCTCCAGTTCCCCTCTATCCTCCTCAGACAATACAATTCATCAGAAGAGGACGCAGTTATTCTTTCTCTCGTTTTTTTTTTTTTAATTTCGTCAGCCATTTTCTCAGTGAACAAATAGGGTATTGAACGACAGAGGGAGGGGAATCAGAGCAGAATGTATTGTTCGGCCCGCAAGGATGCCAAATTCCAAAAGGCCACTGTGTATTTGAGAGTGGGGGTGGTCAGAGGGAGACAAGTGTAGAGAGACACTTGTCTCTTGTCACTTTTCAGTTTGAAAAGTGAAAAAATTGTGTGTTAAGATGAGAGAGAGAGAGAGAGAGACAGAAAGAGAGTCCGTGTGTGTGTGTGTGTGTGTGTGTGTGTGTGTGTGTGTGTGTGTGTGTGTGTGTGTGTGTGTTTTCCTGCTATTCTAGCATGGAAGAGGTGGACGTGGGATTCAGGGGTCCAGCTTTTCTTTGCTTTTATGGTCACAAAGAGGCGAGAAGGGGAGGCCTAGCACAATGTCCTCCTCTACAATAGGCTAGGAGCAGAGAGAACAGGCCATGCACGTGAGGGGGCTCTCTTTCACACATACACACACACACATATACACACACATATATACTGTACAAACACACACATACACACACACACACACACACACACACACATAGAAACACACGCACCTACACAAGAGCCATAACACAAATAACTTCTCTATACCGACAGACCACTCACACACCATAAGTACTCAGAGGGCGGCTGTTTTCTCTCATAGCCCGAACCTCTTTGGAAAACATCTGTCTAACTCGGAAAAAAAAAACACCCACTGGAAAGGAAATCTCTCCATCGTTTCTCACTGTACCCTCCCACTTCCCACTACTGACCGGCGAGAGGCCTCTCATCACGCGTGGAGCTGCCCTCCACCGCAACACACCTGCCTCCTATCTCTCGAGACGAGCTTAGAAGAGCGTAGCATCGGCGCAATCAGAGATGGGTGATTGATTGTGTGTGTAAAACACGCTAAGGGTGCAACCCAACACCCTGACTCTTAGTATACTAGCAATGTGTGGCACAGGCATAGACGTATATTTCAACTAGAACACAGTGCTCCGAAGGATTCCGTTTGTTTTCCATGTGCATTCTAATGGGTGAGTCAGGATGTTAATGCTGCATAACATTGCTGATCTCCTTCTCATTGTATCCTATTAATCCGTCAATGTTAAACATGAATGGTGAAAATAGGCCTTTCGAACATCACCCACCAGCTCTGGCATGCATCCCAGACTCTCCCCATCAGGGACCAGCTAACACCATCCCACCACCACACCCCAACCTCTCCCTCCATCCCTCTCTCCCTCCATCCCTCTCTCCCTCCCTCTTTCTCTCCATCCCTCCCTTACCCAACCTGGCTAAAAACTGTCACTGGGTTGTTTTTAATCACAGCCAGGAAAGGGCTCTCTTTTATTCATGGCCCATCCAGACCAGGAAGGACCCATGGACAGGACGCCAGGTCAATGGGCTTTAGCGGAGACTGACGCAAAAGGCCAGCTATAATTAGGGTTTGTTTATCAGCCGGCAGGTTGGACTAAGTGAAAAAGCATCTGTGTCTGGGTTTTTTTAGGCGATAGGGCTTTCCTGATACCAGCTCCCAGCCAAAACTAGGGGAAAAAGTGAAGTTGACCTTGACATAAAACATATTAGTTTTGCAACACTGCACTACGAACGCACAATGTTACTTGTCTTAATCAGTCAAGTAGCATAAACCAATGCCATGGCCTGGGTATTCTTAGAGATGAAGTTTTAAGAGGCTGTTGATTTGGGATGCCAAATAATATATTTTCACTGGCCACAAAGGAGCCGAGGGAGACGAGGCGGAGAAGGAAAAGGGAATGAATCAGCTGGCCGCCGCGTCGCCACCCTTCTGGGGCGTGCGGTTCTCACACCAAGCCGTGGCTGGCGGGGCCTGACCTCTCCGATCTCGATGATGTGTGGCCTCATTTCCACACCGCACCCCAGCCGGATAATGAATTATGTGTTTACCCCCCCCCCCCCGCCCCCCCTTCCTCCAGCATCGCTATGGAAACCATATGCACGTTGGGTGTCGGTCCATTATTTTTCCTTCTCTGCCTCCCCTGCATGACCCCGTGGACTGCTGGGGCTTTCAAGTGTGCCCCGCGGAGTGAGAAAGTCTGCTTTTCCCAAAGTCTTTAACGTATCAATGTGATCAGCTCTGGCTCTGGAGCTGAGAGCTGGCCCAGGCCCCCGCCAACCAATTACTGCCATCAGGGACAGATTCAGCCAGGGGAATATGGCCCCACCGGGGGGAACAAAGAAAGACCTGATGATGGAGATGGAGTGTGAGACTGTGAGGCACGCACACACACACACACACACACACACACACACACACACACAGTGCACACAGACATATACAGGCGCTCACACACACACACACACACTTACATACGCACACCCTACTCCCTGAGGCCCAGCATCTTTGGCTCATTACAACCCTTACATTCACTTTCTCTCACACACACAGTCACACAATCACACACACACACACACACACACACACACACACACACACACACACACACACACACACACACACACACACACACAGAGAGACACACACACACAGTCACACGTCACACACACACACACACACATTGCCTGCGCACTCTAGGGCCATTAGCATGCCTCACACTTATGCTGATTGGCCTTGATGCTTATCAGTTTGGCTGAGGGCTGGGTCTGTCAGTGCCTCGCATGCCCCTATGCCCGTGCCACATTCATCTGCTTCCATCTGCACCCCTGTTCTCCAGCACATTAGCTCTGATTGGTGTGGACAGTGCCCTGGATGCGATCCACTGACCATGAGCAGAGGAGAGATCAGAGATGGATACCCTCCCCCCTCTCCGTCTCTCTGATCATAAAACATGGTTGCCACTGACAATGGCAACGGTTGGATTTTAAAGACACAGTGATGTCGGAGATGGTGAAGACATGGAAATCAAATCACATGGATTAGGCTGATGTGCATTGCTTTTGGGCGAGCTTAAGTCCAGACAATGTTACATTACATTTAGCAGACAACTTCTTGACCAAAGAGATGTCTGTTCCCAGGAATGGGGTCTTGTGTGCATCTGTGCATTCTTGTTGTTATTTGCAAAAAAAAGAGGTCTGGATTTGCAATAAATCCAAAATATACAACAATGCGAGGTTAGGGGTTTTGGTCTGTTTTTAGATGCTGTCTAGCATATCTTCCCATTCTCTGGGACTCCCATACCCGTACTGTCTGAGAAAGTGGAAAACAAAAACATACACATGAATCATGTGAGAGGGATCTTTAACAGACAACTTTTTTTATTTAAAGAACACTTAACATGGTGTAACATTTATGAGGGATTTGGGTATTTGATCCTTGACATGGCAGGACTGTTGAAACACACAAAGCCTTCCTTGTATGTGTGTGTGTGTGTGTGTGTGTGCGCGTGTGTGTGTCTGTGTGTGTGTGCGTGTGTGTGCGTTTCCAAGTGAGTGTTTCGGTGCAGTGTGCATTCAGTGTATGAATAAGTTCAAAGGCACCAACTAGGTTCTGGTATCAACACTACAGCATTCTATGACGTCAATGCTAAATCTGTCATGGCGGGTTAAAAGTGTGGAGCTCCAACGAGTGAAACCGCGGAGTGGAGAGGACAAGAGAGGAGAAAAACGCCCACTGGAAGTGTCGCATACAACAAACTGAATAACCTCCCTCTAATGAACAGTCCGGTGCTTCTGTGGGCTCGTAATGAATCTTCACAGAGGAGACCAACTGACACACACATCTGGCCTTTATTTCATTACTTAAGCCATTACATATTGCTATTAAATGTCAGACCATGACAAATTTTCAGAAAAAGCTGATCTTCCCAGAAATGTCTGTGGGTAAGAGGAAACGGTGTATCACCATTGGTGATGAAAGGGAGTCTAACCCCTTGACCCTGTAATTTTTTACTACGGACAACTATGAGGCACCGACCAGCCACACCCCTTATTTACTGGATGCTTCGGCTATCCTCCGGGCCAGCTGCAAAAACAACGCCCCACAAAAAAACACAACCTCCCAAAATACAGCTGTTCAGCACCCAATGATTTACTATCTGGATAACCGGAGGATTCAGGCAAGGCAGAGAGGGAACATTGGGACAAGACGTGAGATTCTGAAGCGGGAATTTCCCTTGCCAACCAATCACATGGCCAGCTAGTAACAAAGGCTAATTGTCAGTCCACCTTAACTAATGCTTCCTGTACAAGCCAAAACCAAGTGTTTCAAATTTAATTGAGTTTAGGCTTGTTCAAATGAAAACAATGAGAACCTCGAGTGAGTTTCACTAACTTTATGTCTATTGTATAGCACTCAGAGCCTCTGGTTAGTGTTATGCCAAAGGTGTCTGTCACAAGAGGAACAGCCTTGGGAGTCCAAACAGCAGTACTGTTGTCATACAACACTAAGTGCATTCAAACAGAAGCTGGCCATGTGCCATACATATTATACCTTATAATTTGAGAGTAGTTAAATAGTATAATGTAAAATGAATGACAAATGTATCATTAATGTTAATATGTGTTGCTGATGGATGCTCATGTGCTTATTAGGCATTTACAAACAACATATTTTATTTTGGGAGGACATGACACTGGTGGTGACACAGATATGTGCTAAAACTGGTGACACAACTGTGCTGATTCACACTGATGGACAAACTAAGCTGAACTCTAAGCCAATACAAACATCCGCTTCTCTGGTCTAAACACAAACACATAAATCTGTAACCTCTTGCTCCAGAGCATTGCCATGCCATATTTGTCATTTCAAGACAATTGCATTTGCTTCTGTGGACCCAGATACGAGTCTACCACATTGTGTACATCTGAGCACTATCAAAACAAACCTCCCAAATCCATTATGATTCTGTATGACTGGACGGCGTTATCTCAACTCTCCACTGGAGTCTATGAAAACTCAACACAAATAGAAAGGACCCAGGCCAGCTCTATAGCTTTTGAACCAACTGTATTGTGGTTTGGTGTTATAAATAAAGACCCGGGGCCTTTCTTTCTGCGAAGATGTGTTCCTATTCAGATTGACTGGCAGGGCAGATGGAAGTGTGTGTGTGTGTGTGTGTGGGGGGGGGGGGGGGGGGGGTGTGCAGGGGGACAGAGGGCGTGATGTCCAGCCGAGTCCAGAGCCCTAGAGAGCGAGACCGAAGGATCAGCCATGGGTATCTCCGGGGCTCCAGTCTACGCTCCTCCTCCTTAGGCTGGCGGAGATCCAGGGATCGTGTGCAGTCCCCGGACCCCAGCGTAGAGACCTCCAGAGAGACTCATAATGATAAACCAGGAAAACGCATTAACTTTCACCACTCCACTCACCTGTGACATTATGAGTGAAAGTCTGTAATCCTTAAGACATACACAATTATTGTGCCGACCTGAATTCTACATGCCTTTCAGAGTTAAGCTGTGCTTTTATTCTTAGCGCACTACTGAATTTCGTCCCATGACTCTGCAAGACAAACCATATGCATCCAATCTAAAAGAATAAAATAAGTAGTTCCAGTATTCCATTATAACCAGAGGCAATGAAGGCTTTAATTATACGTCTATAATAAGGACCCCCTCTGAGCAAATCTAATGCAACTTTATCACTGCCTTTGTCCGGCCAAGAGCACAGACTCCCTGTTGGTCCCCAGGGGAAGGAGAATGGAGACTGGTTATAAGCTAACCAGCGTGAGAGTGACCTTAATGAAGGGAATAATCCCTCCTCTGCTGATCACCTGGGGTGACACAGATTCAAGCCAGGCTGTGGTCAGTGGGCCAGTGGGGCAGAGCAAGGCATCTCACAGACCACCCACTAGGTCACAGACTTTCACACACACATACACACACACACACAAACACACTTTCACAAACATACGCGCGCACACACACACACACACACACACACCTTCAAACACTTGCAAACATATGCATACACTAACACTTGAACATTCACAGGCACACATTAACCTACACACCTTTTCGAGGGCTGTTCTCAGGCTGTTCTGTGCTCAGTGAGTCAGAGATGTATGTTTCCAGTGCTAACTGTGCTAACCTGCAGCCGTTTTGCAGGGATCATTAACGAACTGGACGGCTTTTTCCATTCCCTCATAAGCACCACACATCCCACCTGGTGTTGCTCAGAATAGAAAGGCAAGCGAGAGTAGCTAAAGCATGTCTTACACCTGTCCATACATGGGATGGCAGACAGAAGAAGACAGTACAGTACACCAAGTCCCACTGACCCCATTAGACAAGCAAGTACAGTAGACCCAGCCTCCAGGGAGGAAGAGTTAGGAACATATTAGCCCTGCAAACCCAAGTACATACCATAACCCCACAACAGATGCACTTGTAACCTATAAGTCTATGCATGATGGAAAATATACAGCTACATCAAAAACCTATAACTCAAATTCCAGACTTACACTGTTCCTTCTTTGGATGCATATGAATTGTAAATCCAATGGCAATACTAAGATAACTCTCTGAGTGAGAAAGTTGTTGAGCATGAGAATCTTAGTAACAGAAAGTCTTGGAAAGTTCAGTTAAAAAAGTATGATTGTCTGTGAACTGATCTGACTGCAGTACGCTGAATGGCAAAACACAGCAATATAACATTGCATTATCTACAAGAGACAGATTGTTGGAAGACAGTTACCCTTTTTGTGTCTGAAGACTGTCGAAATCTAATTGCAGTTGGCCTCTTCTCAACTATCCCGAGATGCAGTCAAACTGTCTCAATCACATTGTCATTGATGACTTTTTCACACTCAGCTCAATACTGACTGCATTCCATAGGACATTCCACAGGACAACACCCATGACCCTATGGAGATGTGTTTGACAGCCACACACACTATGATTCTGTGTTGGTGATTATTATGTCAAGACCAAGAGTGACACTGTCTGGGAAAGGAATGAGATCAACATGCATCAATCAATATGCGTTTAGGCAATTTAGGGATTGTGACATATCTGCTACAGACACATTTCACTGTAACATGCTTTTAAGATTAGTCATGGGTATCCCATTTAGATAAATGCAAGCAATACACTGATAGCCAGCTCATGCATGATCAAACAGCTATAGTAACTATGCCACTTTAGAGACATATGTATTTAATTCAGGGCCTTCCGATCTAAGAACATGACCCTGAGGGCTCTACCTAGCCTCTGGCCTAAAAATGTTCAATCACTTCTGACAACGCTTCTGTACAGAACCAGCTGAAACCAATGCCTACAAATGAACAACAGACATATCTTATAAGTGAGAGTAGACCTGCATACATTTCAGATCAGAGATTAACCTCCTGCCACATCTCCCTCCATCAGCATCCTGCTACAGTTGGACACTACCTCATTCGAAAAAAGCCAAGGGGTCAAAGTTCACTTCAGGGAAATAGGTCATGACACAACCTCACTCTTCAAGTTCACATGAAATATGAAAAGTACAATGCTGTCACACACAGAGAAAGGGAGAAATGAAACCATGAAACTAACTCCATAGAGCCTTACTGGTGTTGAGAAGTCATACTAAAGGTGCCAGGAAGCACCACTGGTTATCTATTGCCAGGGTAGGTTAGGGTTCTGAGCATGTCAGTGGGTGTTGCTTTTCTGTTAGGATTTGGGATTTTTTTTGTTTGTTTTGGTTACTGGGTGCAGGCGGCCTTTGGGCCAAGGGTGAATCTAATTTCGACCCTCCACCTTAACAAGGGGGTAATTAATTGCAGGAAGCAACCACTGAGGAGGATCTGATAATCTGATGAATGCCAAACTCGAAGCACGTGTTGGGCAGTTCACAGTGCCGAACAAGAGGCAGATAGGACGAAGAACACTCCTCTCCTGGAGCCTGGCCAGTGTCGTGATCAGTATCACCAGATTCCTATTTACTCCCTGGCGGCATCTATGTCCAAACGCATATACATATATGGGTGAAATTTGTGAAATAGTACAGCCCTGACTCTGTCGTGTTTTGGCCTCGGGTCAAGTTATTTCCACACACTGCCGGTAGCCAGAGACCTCTGTGAGCTATTGAGGGAAGAAGTTGTTTATCTCTCTTTATTCAGATGTTTTTTTCTCCGTTCTTTTTCAACAGTGTGTGGACATCCGGAGCGAACATCTGCTCTCGCAAACTTCCTTTCGGTCGAATCTAAATAATGACCCCCCTGTGGTTCCAAAAATTGGGATTCGCACGGTCCATCCAGATGAGCCATTTTCATGACACTGTTGCTCCAATCACTTGCCTGTTGGTGCATTCCAAACAGGAAGCAAACAGATTTGTCTGCTTGGGAAATTCATCGGAAAATGGTCACACAGTCCTCAATCAAAGGACTGTAGTCAAACGTTTCACGTCTCCCCATCATAATGCAGTCGTGGCTATCCTTCAGTGGGGACCACTTTTTTATGTGTTTCCATGCACAAACAAAAATTGTGGTTATAAGTCACAGGATTCGTTCAGAGTAGAGGTTGCAGATGCATTGAAAAGAGTAGCTTTGCTTTCCAGGTTTATGCCAAATCAGTCATTAACTATGACCTCTCCATCCATCTCCACAAACCAAGCCTTAGTTCTAATGGAGTTAAGCCCTGTGCTAAGCCTGACAGCCGATGATGCACATAAAGTGAAATGTGTTTTCTTTGTGACACTGTTAAAAAAGACACGGGCAGCCGTGGCCTACTGGTTAGGGCTTCGGGCTTGGCACACTGCTCTGGGTTAGTGTGTGCTTCACCTCACTGTGTGTTCAGTGTGTGCTCTGTGTGTCTCACTAATTCACGGATGGGATAAATGCAGAGACCAAATTTCTTGTATATGCAAGTATACTTGGCCTATAAACCTGATTTACAAGACTCTAGTGAGTCCCTCAATTAACACCCCTCGCTGGGGAGGGGTGTGTCTGCAGACACAAGACTGCATTATAGTATACGACTGCTGCAAGCATGGGAGACTAATGACCCTTGCAGACAAAACCTTGTTGAAGTTGAAGAGATGGTATAGACATTCCCTGATAATGTCATTTGTTGTCCTACTAGAGCAAAGGCATCTCAAAGTCTTGTTCTAAGTTGATGAAAATGTATCAGGACCATTGATGTACGATATTTTACTAACCTATGCATATTTGGAATTCTGAAGAAAGTCATTATTTTGATGCCACTAAATTGAATACACATCAAAACAGATTTGAGCTATTACTATGTAGTGATCAAACTACACAGAGTTAACCAGACATGAAGCCAAAATAGACCTTGTTGTTAGAAGTCATTTGCAGACATCACAATCTCTTTTGTGCACGCTCACATACACTCTGTCTCACACACACAGTACTACAGTAGGCCTATAGTCAGTAGCCTACTGTCGACCTACTTCAGCAGTGTTTCATGAGGGAAAAGAAGAAAGTTCTAAAAGTTCTTAAAGTTCTCCGCCTTACAAGTCTGGTTATGGCTACACCCTGATTGTGGGAGTGGTCAGAGCAGAGGCCATGCCCACAGTTACACTCCCACCTGTAAGCTACCGCTATTTTCATCCCCTGTCAGCAGCATCGAAGCAAAGTTCTTGTGTGCATGCAAACCTTACACAGCATCAATATATCTTACCTCTGAACCGACAGTCTTGTAAAAATTACATGAGCATATTTGATATGTCTTCTGCATTTTACAAAGACCATATGATCTATGAATAACTTCCATAACCAATGTATATGTACTGTAGATAAACCGAGAAAAGTGTAATTAACTGATGCAGCAGACATCTCCAACATGATGATAGGCTATATATGAAACGTTACTTAGGCATACAGAATAAAATGAAATTGTTAATTATTGTGATGTTTATATTCACACTGACACATTGTCCTTGTACATTAGACTGCTTTACAGATTCCCATTCAAGTGTAGCTCTCCTAATTCTTGGCGAGTTGGTTTTGCGCAAACGTTCACATATACAGTATATACGCTATATTCCTGAAAATATCAAATATGAAAACATTAAATCTATAAAATAAGTCTGCATCAATTATAAAAAATAGATGATCAATACCACTTACCTTTGCTTTTGTCTTCTCTATACTGAAGGAGATAACGACCAGAAGAATCAGAGTGCTGCTGGGCAACAGCATCGCGGTAGCGCGCGTGGAACACTGTGGTACTCTGCAGAGTGTCCAAAACTACAATCGATAGACCAACCTACTGACAAAAATTTGTTCTCTGCCTGTAGTAAATAACTTTTTACCGGAGACTGTTCTCCACGTTAGTCTTCATCTTTCCTCTCGACGATATGTGCTCTGTTCAAAGTAACTTCTTCAACTTGTTGCCACCACACCCACCCTCCTACAATTGCGACCACCCTCGTACACGATTCGAACACAAACTCATGTATGAAACCAACAGTTCCTCTTTAAACATAGTTGGGAGATAGTTTCCCCACGATTTCTAGTTCAGAGATCGGTAAATTGAACTGAACAAATTGGTCATAACGCACAGATTTGGGAATAACTGTTCACCACGCGCGAGTGTACGGAGCATTCTCGTGAACGCAGCATTCAACTTACAAGGCGCAAGGTGAAATCCATAACGTAAGTGTCCTTCAGTTCGTAAAATATTGACTGCCTGGTGTTTCCCCATATATGCTTAGCCTGCATAGCCTTAATACGTTTATGTGGATATGTATCTGAGGCGTCGCTTGTAAGGTTAAGTTGGATCAGAGGGCAAACAATAGTAGCCGACTGCAATTTACCTGTTCACATTAGCTTTCTGCATGTTAAAGTAACGATCATGTTATTGTTTTGTCATTGTATATGGATGTTCGATAGATCTTTCACCGTAAAGTTCATGTTAAATATTGTAGCCTACCATGCAGGTGCGTTGCAACATTAACAAAAACTTGAGACAATCTTTATTTCACACTGTGCGTTAATGCTGTCAGTGAGAACAATAACTTATCTATGTGTTTGTGTGCTGCTATACACATAGCGGTGGTCCTCAATGGCTGTTATTTTTTTATTTGGCAGACTACCATGCAGTAATATCAAACTCCATTCCGTGAGAAGAGCGGTTGAAAAGGGATGAAATTTGAAGTACGGATGGAAGGGGTGATGGGCCACCTACACATCAGGAAAACGAAACTTTTAAGGCAAGTTTATTGGTCATATCTGTCACATCTTGGACCATGCTATATTTTAATGGCATAGAACCATATCATTCTCGTATTTTAATTTGCAGGTTTCTCATATTGTGCCTGGCGTTTATCGTCTTAATATCATAACCTTATCATTCTCGTATTTTCATTTGCAGGTTTCTCATATTGTGCCTGACGTTCGTCGTCTTGATATCTGAAACAAACGCAGTAAGTTGGCATTTTTTCATCACGATATATTCAGCAGATATTCTGCAAAACAATGTTCTTGTTACTGAGGAGTGTACTTAAAAAGACTGTAAGCCACACAGTTACTCACAGCCAGCTTGCTGAACACGCGTTTGAAATTCATGTGCGTGCAGTGAAAGTAGGAGTGTCTTTGTGTGAGAGAGGGAGTGTCATACAGGACCACCAGTGTCAGATATACGGGGCTAGGCCCAACGCAGCTTGTTGATGCGCCACAGATTTTGAAGAGAAGCAAAATGACACAACGAATTTATAAACTGAGCATTTTTGACATGCTATAAGTGAATTTTTCTGCTCTCAACCACCAACCACAACACCACGCCCTTTCTACCCCTGTAAGCCTAACCAGTGGCCGAGGTCTTGACACATATGGCAGGGGAATGAAGCTCTGTGGTGTAGTGTCATAAACCCTCATTGATTAACCATGGCTGTTTGCAGCTAATAGAATTGGAGGCCCCACCAGCTGGGGGTAACCTGCTTGTATGTCCCAGATAGTTCTTCAGGCTAATGAGAAAAACATGTGCTCAAAGCAGAAACAAAGTTTGGTTGTAAAACTGGCTCCTGGCAACTGAGTATTAGTGTGGGTCGG
>NC_055958.1:15716071-15718571 GCF_018492685.1 Alosa sapidissima
TTCAATTTGTCTCCATATTTTACTCCATCCCCCACTCTTGAAACTTTTGTGTATGCTTGTTTGGCATGCCTGAGTGTGTGTGTGCGGCTGCACAGAAAGTACCCTACTGGTGCTGAAAAGGTGAATAGATTGTAGAATAGCCAAAGAAGATGTAGAATTGTTATAAAACCTTTAAAATCTCTAAACAATCACAAGTAGGGCAGTTCATCACAGTTCATCCATTGCAACTGGATTGATGAAAGGTCACTTACACCTGTAGGCTACATTGTATTTGGGAAAAGCAAAAGGTATCAGCATAATGTTATTTATTTATTTATTTTTTATGTATTTTTAAACAAAAACATCTCTGTCAGTTCCATGCCGTTTTCAACAGCTATCAAAAACAAAGGTCATTTTTGGATGGATGGATTTTTTGTGAATGTTTCTTCTTCTACATAAGATTTTAGTCATCTTTAGTTCATGTAATACTTTATTGTCAATGCACAAATTAAGTAACAGTAGTCTGAAACGTTATTGTTAATGCACAAATTAAGTAACAGTAGCCTAGTCTGAAACGAAATGCTGTTTTACATCTAACCAGTGGTGCAAATAACTGACATGTCCAAATGGGCCTTGATGAAATGCGTCGCTAGACTGTTCATACACATTTTAACGGGCCAAAGTTGAAGAGCTTTTGTCCGTTATTGTTAGTGCAAATATAGGCTGATTCATGTTCCCTTGCATTGTTTAACTGAGGTCCATGGCTAGTCTGGCTTTCATCAGACCAAGCTCTATCTTTTAAGAAATCAAAAAATAAATAGCGGGCAGATCAGGCTGGGTTCACCCAGCCTAGTCCATAGGCACCCGATATTGTTTAATTTTCCGATTGAGATATACACGCTCTGGCTATTCTAAATGCAAAAATGCATCAGGGAGTTATGACAAAACGGTAACTAACAAACTAGATCCTAATAGAAAGCTTCCCTAAGCTACAGGTAGGATTATAAGGTAGGCCTATTTACAACATAAATTGTCAATAGGCTATGCTGGCGACACAAATAAAATCTCCTTTGGAAACCAATGGCTTACGCCTTACAGTATCAAGCGGACTTAAACTGTCATATCGTGGCGAAAAGTTGTAATAACATTCACGCAGCTCCATGAGTCAAGGAAAGCGCGAATGAAGTAGCCACTTCTAAATGGGACCCACTACACAGTAGCTTAAGGTGTTTTGCTAAAGCAGCCATAATGAAATGAAGGTGTCATTGTTTAGATACTTCACACACACGTGCTTTTTAATTTCACAGACTACAACTACCAAGCTGTAATCAAAGCACATCGATTCCCCTCTCACACCCTGCATGCACTTAAAACAAAATAAACAGGCGTCTCAGTCTCACACATGTATAGGCAAAACTGTATCAGACCGGTGTAACGTTGGTAAATCTTCCATTGCACAGAATGATTTTGTAGCACGTGCAATAAATGACAGTCGAAAGATACAAACAGTGCTGCTATACATTTGCTTGGTATAACCGCATGTATAGTTTTCTACAAATGCAATAAATCAAATGCCTCCATCACTCAACCAACGCTAACGGTAACATTACCTAGGTCCTTATTGATATTACAAGATTAACGTACCTGCAGTAAAAACCAAGCATGTCCGATAAACATCCTCAGATTTATTTCGGCTTCAAGAAGAAATGGGAATTACACTTCATGTGAACATCGTCCTATCCTTATTAGATGTTCGCTGCGGTAAATTACAGTCCTTGTATGAAGAGTCCATTGTTTTTTCCAACCCACTTTTAACTTCCAACAAAATTACGTCTCACTGCAACGATGCGCCATCTAGTGGACAAACGACTACTTCTCGCCAATACTGAAAATGCAGCCATGATGATGATGATGAATATTTATTTTGGCTTTCTTTTAATCCTACTGATTTTCATTTTTTACCGGGGGGGGGGGCAAATCACAAATGAGTGATAATGAGCCAGGTTGATGTGGGCCCTTGAGACCAACATACCATAAAAGATTCACAGAGAACTGTGTCTGCCCTACCCTCCTTTCGGGGGGTCCAGTCCAGCGGGGGGGCTGCAGATGAAAACGAAAAATGACGGTTCCATGCTATCCATGTGGGGGTACATGCCCACCAAGTTTTGTGTACCCCGGTCTTTCAGTGTCCCGGGAATCCTTGTTGGTGTACGTCACTAAATGTACACATAAATTATTTTATTGTAAGGCCCCCCATGAACGAAAGTACACAAAACTTGGCATGCATTCAGAGGGTGTCATAATGATCCTACACTTTTAATTTCGTGCAGTTTTGACCTTGTCAGCCAGAGATATTGAGATGAAAACACCTAATTTTTTGCTTTTTAATTTTTAACTAGGTGGCGCTATACATGAAATAAGTGGTAATGGGATGGGTTGACATGCCCCCTTAAGACCAACATACATAAAAAAGGTGGACCTCCTAGGCCCTACAGTTCTCGAGATATTCACAGAAAACTGT
>NC_055958.1:15723571-15753571 GCF_018492685.1 Alosa sapidissima
AAGGTTGCAAGACAATGTGGTAAAAACATGGAATAAAAAAAGTGTTTTTTTATTTGTTTTGTTTACTTTTTTTTTTAATTTTTATGAAAAATTGTGTGTTCCAAATAATTCATAGAGAAGAAATAATAAAGGTCCGCACACTGATTGAAGCTCCCAAACATGGATTTATTTGCACATTTATTTTTGTGCAAATAAATCCACGTTTGGGAGCTTCAATCAGTGTGCGGACTTTTATTATTTCTTCTCTGTTACTTTTTTTGGTCCAGCACCTGCACTCCTGTGATGGGCGCGCACTCCTTCGTTTCCCAAAATGATTCATACCCTTTTTAAACAATCACTGGAAACATCTTTATTTACCACCACAGCTATCAAAATGGTTCATAATACCCACCAAGTCTCTTTATGTCTCCACAATGATTGTAGACTTCACCTTTTTAGCAGCAATCTGGGTTTTGAGGCAGGAACGATTATTTGCCATCACTTTGGCCTTGTGCTCACTTTTTTGACGGATTGAGGTCCGCTCTAAAATATTGATATTGTTCTCTCTTAACCAATTCTTGCCTTGTTTGACTGTATGTTTTGGATCATTGTGTGGTTTAATGTTCAAATGCTGCCTTTTGGGGCAGCCATGGCCTACTGGTTAGGGCTTCGGCCTTTGGGCTTGCCGGTTCGACTTCACTAATTCATGGATTGGGATAAATGCAGAGACCAAATGTTCCTCACAGGATCAAAATTTATACTTACTTACTAACTTACATACTATTGGGGCAGGTCTCTCGGCACACTGCCTGATCTTTTCCTCCTGAGGTGGAGATGTTTGGAGAAGAGTGGAGAAAAATTCTTTCATCAATTATGTGGTGGTGTCGTTTACTTAATGGGCATATTTATTGAAGTAGTTTAAGAGTAATCCTAAAGTAATCAGATTACGTTACATGTTTTTGGTAATCCAACTGATTATGTTACTGATTACAAAAATTACCATGTAATTTGTAGTCAGTAATGGATTACATTTCAAAGTAATCTGACCCAACCCTGCACACGTATGCCCCAATTCAAACTCAATCACCCAGACAACACAAGCACATGCACACAGTCTAGCCCAGTGTCGTGTGTCTAGGGCTTAAGCCCTTAGCCCTTTTCTATGGCCTTCAGACTGAGCTCACATAGGGGTCTGCTAGCCCTGCAGTGCTCTGTAATGCAACCCCTCCAACAGACCTCATTCATGGGCTTGCTCTTATTGTGTCTTGTGCTTGGAGAGGATGCTGGTAGTGTCACTCCAATTGCAGTCTTTTATTCCTGATAAGGGTGGATTCTTGATTGCAATCATGGAGATGAGATCTTTGAATGAATGAATGAATGGTTCAGGAGTTGTGTTGAATCTTCAGATGTATTGAGTGGTATGTGTGTGTGTGTGTGTGTGTGTGTGTGTGTGTGTGTACATCTCTACCCACACACAATGTGCCGATGGCCAACTTGCCAGATACCAACCACACCACTCAACCTCATCTTTCTGTAGCCTTTCTTGTATCGACAAAACAAAAAAAAGCAAAGAAAGGAACATGAAGAGTGAATGCATCAACAACTGCTCTCCCCAAAAATCAGTTATCCCATTGCAGTAGACAGGACGAGGTCTGTTTCCAGGCACTGAATCAATGGTAATTGTGTTTGAAGCCATTGGATACCATGGATTACCAAGCTGTAATGCCCCCATTCTTTGGTGATTCGGGTGAGACCTTTGGGCGCGCTCAGTTTGTGGACTTGAGGCCTGCTGTGCAAATCCCAGTCACACATGCCTGGGATAGCTGCTGGCTGCCGCAGGGCACGACCCCCACCCCCACGGGCAAGAGGCCCCCAGGACAAGATTAATGACCTGTTAATGAGCTCCCAGATACTTTTACTCTCTCTCTCTCTCTCTCTCTCTCTCTCTCTCTCTCTCCTCTCCTTCCTCCTTTTTTCTATCTTCTTCTCTCTGTCTTACTTTCAGTCGTTAGGTTTCTCTCACTCCCTCTTCTTGCTTACCCTCTGTCTGTCATTGACGCACACACACACACACACACACACACACACGCACGCACGCACACACACACACGCACACACACACACACACACACACACACACACACACACACACACACACACATACTGACACATGCTGTATACTTTCTGACATTGTATATCAATGTAAAATGTTACCTATCACGCTTGTTACATAGACACAGCCACACACACACACACACACACACACACACACACACACACACACACACACACACACACACACACACACACTCATGTCAGTTCTGAAGGAGAAGGGTGGGAGTGTACTGTACTGGTATGAGGGGTCATTTTGTGAGAGGATCCAGCGCTGCTGCATTCACACCCTGTAGCAGATGGAACATGTCCGCTGCCCCTCTGGGCATGAAGAGTCAGAGTTAATGTCTTTGCTCTTCTGCCTCCCAAATCCACCCACTTATGCTCCTACTCTTCCAGATAATGATGCAGTCAGGAGGCCTCAACCTCCCACTCCTGTACTGTAGCATGTGAGTGTGTATTAACCCAGCTCAACTCCGGAGGGTATCGAGGATCGAAACATAACAGGTGGCATGGCATCCTTTCACTGTTGGCCCCAATAGCAATGTAGGTAACAGAAGGCCATGGAGAAAGGTTTAGAGGCAATCGTCTGAGGAAAGGCAATGTGGCCCGAAACGTTAAACTTGTGGTTACACGGTGATTACTGTAAACCATCTTATCAATTGGAGCTCCAGTGTGCAGACTTTTTACTCATGTTCATCTAAGTCTCTTTGAGTCCAGCACCTACTTTAACCTCTGGGGTGTACATGCCCCTTGCACAAATTAGAGGCAATCTTTAACTCAAGTTTTGAATCATTAAGGCAGACGACATTCTCTCCAGGATGTATAATCAGCTGCTTGGTGCAATAGTCAACTAGAATGGGTTAATATAAGATGCCTGGTCAAAAGCAAAGCTAAAAGGAAAACGTCCTTGTCAGCAGAAGGAGTTTATTATGGCTTGAATGGTGTTATTTTGTTGTTCATGTTTCTGGGTTCAAGGCACATACCTCCAGCTTTGAGACAAAGCTTGCCTTCATTATAAAAAACAACCATATCTGGCTCCACAAACAGCAGTGAGCCACCAGGGTCACCTTACCTCCCCTGGCGGGGGTCATCTTCCATGGTCTGAGATTGGAGTGGGATCGATCAGGGTCAGGAGGTTGGGGGCAAGCACCTAAATCCACAGACTGGTCACCACTGGCCACTGATGTGCCAGCATCACAATTCAACCCAGGCAGCCCTTTGGATTTCCCAGGAAAGATCCCATTTCCCTTTCATCCCCAAGGCCAAGGGTGCCAAAGAGCATGGTGTTGAGTTGACAAAGTGCCATATTTCTTGTGAAAATCGCCCTGCTTTCGGACACGCTGGTGTGACTGGGTGTGCCCCAGGGACATCAAACACGGTTCCCTGGTGGCGGCCGTCAGTTTAAGACCGCTGATGTGAGTGAAAGGGATCCTGGGAAAGCAGCAGGCAGTCAGGAAGAGCCGATGTTTGTGTTTGATATCACAGTTTCATGCACGTAAACTGAGCAGTGTCTAGGTTGACACTGCTGCGCACTCTGTATGAGTGATGTGCAGCAAGCCTTGTTATTTCTGTCAGATGTCTTTGAAGATTAGAAGTCAAGGATGATGATATGTGCACACAAGCCGTTTTTACCAGTGACTATTTCAGTTAAAAAGAGTCTCTTTTCATAAGAGTCTCTTTGGAAATTCTGGCTTTCAGTTGTGCTTCACTCAAGCTCTTGGCTCTGGCTTGTACTGTTTAAGCTAAATTTTCTACCAAGAATTTTCTGCCATGACAAATGGCAGAGCTGATACGGTTCTGACAGGGTCCTCTCCTGGGAGGTAACAAACTCCCAAAGCTCTGACCACCCTGCTAGAGAGCTAACGGTATCAGGAACCTTCAGATGA
Organism: Alosa sapidissima; assembly: GCF_018492685.1. Lineage (NCBI taxonomy): Eukaryota > Metazoa > Chordata > Actinopteri > Clupeiformes > Clupeidae > Alosa > Alosa sapidissima. The sequence continues at coordinate 15,727,552 of NC_055958.1, forward strand.
CACATGCTCCTTCCACCCCACAATCAAATTGCATCTGTCATCTACCATTTGATAGGAAGTTTTACATCCATTTCCTCTGCCACATTCCCTCCATATACTGCAGGCAATATTTCCTCTATTGGAACTAAATGACTGCAGTGTTCTGATCTCTAGAGGACAATTCAAGGCCAGTGCCAGAAAATGTCTGGGAGTTTTTTTGAGTGGGCAGAAACTGCTTGGATTTCCCAGAAGGCCACAGCTGACCCCTCTGTGAGGGTGGTGCTCGATGCTGAGGTCAATATAAGGAGGCAGTTGGGAGGCAGTTTTGCCAGACCATGACGAGTTTACATATAAGGACCTTTAACATCCATACCGACTCATAAAAAATCATGACGCAGGTTACTCTGTCCAATGGGGGTTGCTGTAGTAACCCATTTAAGATATTTAGTCCTGTGAAAGCCCCTGGTGGATTTCTGTACCATTACTGGATTCCTAACATTTTTCCTTGTTACACCACGTTTCATGGTATACTCCAGATGTTACAATTCCATCATTACTTTCTCATGTTAATTTCTGATCAAAGACCCACTTTCCCCAGGCCATCTGCTCAATCCTGCTCTGCAGCAAAATGTGGGAACTGACCGTAAAGCAGTTAAGGGCATAATTTGTCTGTTGGACCCGATCCACTTTGGGCAGCAAGACTGCTACTCTGTGCTCCTGGCTCTCTTTGCGCCTTGGCTCCAAACATCTGTTCCAGTCCATGCTGTAGCAATCCTCAAGTAGTTCCTCCAAAATATGGGAAAGAGGGTTGTGGGAAGAGGGGGTAGTCCCCTCCACCAGGCTATGACTTGCTCCAGCAGTGTAGGGACTTTCAGGCCCTCTGAAGACAGAGCGAAGCCAGACACCTGTTGGCTTGCATCAGCTGCACAGACCAGAAAATTCAGCCACGATAGTTTTGGCTTTGCGGTAAACCACGAAATGCTTAAGTCTGACTCATGTCCCCAGTGGGCTGTGACTCACGCAAGGAGCTGACCACAGGAGCACACACTGACGTCCAACTCGCCAAGACAAGTTTATTCAGCTCATAGAAACCTCATGTATGGTCATCGTCTTTGGCAACTAAGGGAGTTGTAGCTACCCACTAACTCACAACTTATCGTCAAATGTCAGTGTACATTATGTCAACATACAGACCTCACACAACATATGTATTATAGGAAAACACGGGATATGGTGGACAGAACTGACCACCCAGTAAGATCAGCCTGGATTCAGATCTGACTGATATCAGAATAGAAGACCAGGCACATGCTTGGAGCCATCAGTGTTTCACACAGCTCATAACTTAGATTCACTTTGGTTAGAAATCAGTGTTTCACACAGCTCATAACTTACAGTAGATTCACTTTGGTTAGAAATCAGTGTTTCACACAGCTCATAACTTAGATTCACTTTGGTTAGAAATCAGTGTTTTACACAGCTCATAACTTAGATTCACTTTGGTTAGAAATCACTGAAACTGTATCATTGCATCTCCTATTCAGACACATTGGGCGGTTATAGCATTAGTTATTATCGCTCTATCTGTCATTATCTCTCTTTCTCTCTCTCTCTCTCGCTGTGTGTGTGTGTGTATGTGTGAGTGTGTGTGTGTGTGTGTGTGTATGCAAGGCTCATATACCTGAGACTCACATACCTGCATTAGGTGAAATTTGGCTTCACTTCAAATAGAAATCAGGGGTGTCATCACGACTTAAATTGCATTAAATTAACTGACATGAGATCAAGATCTAGCCTGTCATTTTCTTCATTTATTACAAATGGAGTGGTAAAGCACCTCTTAGCAGCTGATGAGATAAAGCACATTACTGTCTGCTCAAAGCTCATTTGATCCTATTCCTCATTGTGTTTAGTCTGCCATAGCAAAACACAGTCAATCACTGTTTTTTTGGTAGGGTGCCTGCGACTCGAGGCGGCTGCTTGCAGTCTCAAGTAAAGTCTGCAGATAAGGCAGAAATAATGGCTGAGCCTGTGTCAGCGCTATCAGCGCCAGTGGCTGGGTTTGAGGCCATATGAGCCGGATTTACTACACATGAAGCAGAGCGAGAGAGAGGGAGAGAGAGAGAGAGATAGCGAGGGACTGAGAGAGATAGAGTGGAGGGGGAGAGAGAGAGAGGGACTGAGAGAGAGATAGAGTGGAGGGGGAGAGAGAGAGAGGGACTGAGAGAGAGATAGAGTGGAGGGGGAGAGAGAGAGAACGGGCGCCAGTCCGTATGGGATGTAAAGGGAGTGGGCCACAGTTGACTGATCGTCTTACATGTTCGCATTCAGCGAAGACATCAATCTGGCTAACATCGCCTCCTCATAGACAGTGATCGTAAAGCCCACCAAGAAGGAAAGTATATCCAAATGACAAAAAATCTGAATGGCAAATATCCAAAACCTAAAAGAACCTTATGAGATTGTTTCAAAAATAGACAGTGTGTGTATTATTAAGTAAGTGTTTAAGTTATTATTAATATTTTTTCCTCTCAAAAAATCTTATATTTGGTCATTGACATCTAATTATTGAATGATGTCAACAACTCAAACATATCTGTAACTCATAGAGATGCTGAGATACAGACTAAATTACTGCAGCACTTTAATCATTCTTCAGTCTACATTCCTTGTGGATTATGTTACGTCTCACTCACACCTACACTCATCTAGTCTGGTGTGTGTAGATGGAGAATAATCTGGCTCTCTTTCAGTGCTAGCTGCATGGGTGCCCATACAGAAAATGATGGCAGATTTTAACTGGTGTCAAGACACATAGCTGTATTTTAATTATACCAATCTGGCCTTATATTCAAGAAAATGGATGTCAGCTATTAAAGGCATTTTTACTGATGCACTGGAAAGCAAAGTTTACTGTTTTTAAATGTTTAATGTTAACCAGTGAGTACTTCCTCTTTAGCATCTCTAAAGGCTCAAAAGGTTTCCCAGGGCCTAAATAAAACATGTCTACTGTTGTTTTACAGTGTTTATGTCTGCGCACATTTGTGTGTGTAAGTGGTGGAGTGTTGCCCCATGTTGTGCTCCATGTGTTGGCAGGGTGTACTTTACAGTCTTGAGACATTTGTTGGGGGAAATGGCTTGTGGTGATGCTGCAAGTGTTGCTAGATGGTCTCGTCTGTGCAGTTAGGCTGATGTCAGACCTCATAGTCAGACTGTTGCTCACTCTCATCAAAAGAGCTTTGTGTTGATTGTTGTGGCCAACTGCGTCCGGACCACTTTGGGTCTTGAGCAATTGAAACAGCATGCGCATCGATAGCGGTTTGCTTTTGGTCTGGGTTTCTTCTATTATTCGGTCAAGTTTCCTGAAACCCACTGCATTCAAATGTTTGAAGTTACAAAGATTCTCTCAGACTGTTTTTCTGCTGCCTGTGTTTACTGAGGACATGCCATGGTCCAGTCATGCGTTTAACAGGTTTTACAGACAAAGTGAATGAAAAGACACTCAACGTCCTGCAGAGAGGTCCTATTCACAGCGCAGTTCTTCGTTAAATTGAACCTTCAGCTTGTATTCATTCAGCTTGAGTGTTCTTTGGCTCTCTAGTGTTCTGCAAAGCAATGAAGAGGTGAAAACCCCTCTATACTCCAAATACGTCCAATGACGATGGAGATCACAGAGTTGTGTAGAACAGCACAATAACAGCAGAAAGAGCAACAAAAACATGTTGTTATTGACCAATATCTTATCCTTTCTTCCATCGGTGACCTTATGAAGCCCCATACAAATAAGTTGAGGTGATTTCTGGGAAAATCTTTGAGTCTTTGAGCTTAAGGGAACTCCCGGGACCGGGTGTAACACAATAAGGCACTTCCCACCTGAAAAGCCATCAACTATCTGTTGATTAATCAGTCTTGGCATTTAAGTTACACATTGTTGGATCTTTTGTTATTTTAGGGTTGGCATTTTGCCTGATGCTTCTCATTTTCAGCCCAGACAATACAGAGGTGTCCCACCTGGAATAGCTATTCATTATTTTTGTTCCTAATTGCTTAAACGTGCTGTGAAAATAATCCATTTTGGCCTTTTGCCTGTTTGGCTGTTTTTGTTCTACTTGTCTTCTGCAATGATTATTCCTATTGGTCGAACAATGGGGCCAGTTCTCGCGTGAGAACGTGTTTTGTGTCAGTGCCGTGTTCTCTCTCTCGATGTGTACCCCGTGTTTAGGAGGCATGTCTGGAGCAGACCCACGGAGTCACGTGTGGGGGGAAATGGAGCCACTTTGCATTCCTCCACAGAGGAAAAGGATGAGAAGACGTCTTTTTGTCTGACAGATAGGGGATCATGAAAGAATTGTGTCGCCTGCATAAAAAGACCCCTTTGTGGAGACTGCCTTTTGGGGGGTGGTGGGGGCTCAATGTGCTCTTTGTGTGCACTGAGCTGAATATCTCAAGCAAGCGAGCGTGTGAGGTGGTGGTGTGGGGGGGGGGGGTTCTTCTGTTTCTTCCACCAGCTACTTAACTGCATCTCAAGCTGGAAATCCTCCAGTTGTGCAGTCGGCGTGTTCCCTTCTGCCTGGAGACAACGTAGGGACCGTGTCGCCTGCATGGCACTGAACTGAATAAGCAGTCTCTGGAATCAGTGCGTAGGTGGGAGCTCTGGGGGCCAGCTGCGTGTCACCGACTTTCAGCCATGAGAGCCTGCAAACAGAACAAAAACAGTCCGAAAAAGTTATCCATTCACAGAGGCCTTTGGGACTGTCAGGGGTTGTATGAAATGGCTAACATATATTAGTTTATTCGCATGTTGACCTTACTTGCTGGAAACGTCATCATGACTGGACACATGCATTTCATGAGTGGGTCTGTCCAAAGGCCTTATATGGTCATGCAGGCTTTTAGGACTGCAGGCCTCTGACACCACGCATCATGCCTGCTTTTTATATCTGCTCTGTCATCTCCAACTCTGTGGAGTGTAGAGTGTTGTTCAGATCACTAGGGGTTTGTGATATACTTTGCTGAACGTTTTAAAAAAAATAAAAAGGGCACATTGACGTGCAAAAGCTGTTCTATTGTAGAGAATATAATGTGGATTTATTGTCCATTTTCAGTAGTCTAGTTACATAAAATTCAGAACACAGTAATCTCATGTCCATTTCTTAGTAAATATATTTGAATTATTTTGCACCACCATACCACCTGTCTATACTGTGTATATCACATTGCACCTTTCTGCTTTTTAGACACATTGTACTCTGCACAATGACAATTACATTGAATCTAATCTAATGTAATGGATAGTATCAATCATGTTTGTCAGTATTCTTTAATGTGTAAGATTTAAGATTTAAGGTTTATTACAGTGTAAAAGTAACCAAGTCAAATCATTTCAGAAAAAAAACATACATCTTCTGTAAAGAAGATTAATAATGACACAGATGTTCTAGCTCAATCATAATCATGAACTCAACCTGTCCTATCAGTTGAAATACTAAAATGGATGGGATGTTTAAGGAATGTTTATGGTACAAGAGAAATGTCCAGTGCAAGCCTCCTTCGTCTCACCAGTCAAAAATTAAGCTGACTCTGTCTTTCTTTTCCTCACAGGGGGGTAAGAAGTACGACGGACCATGTGGGGGAAGAGACTGCAGTGGAGGCTGCAAATGCTACCCTGAGAAAGGAGGCAGGGTGAGTCTCCTCTCCCAATCCCTTTAATCCTGTGCCCTTCATTACCTTTACCTCTTTCCATTTAGGCATTAGTGTGACCTTAAAGAGAATGTCATCACCACAGCAGCAAAAAACAATGCAGCAGACAGAACAATTCACACATCTGCACTTTTTTTTTCCATCTCACCCACACCTGTTCACTCAAGTTTCCGTGTTTTGTGTCATCTGTTAAGGAGTTCACGTTAAAGCCCCATTACTAAAGATTTGAGAGGAGGGGAGAGATATTTTTGAATGCCAGAGGCAATGTTATGAAAATAAGCCCCGAGTAGTAGACTAAACATCAGGGCCTTTTAATGAGATAAAGGTTGCCAAGGGAGGAGACAGCCTCTGTGAACCAATCAGGGACCATGGAATACCTTCATGGTTCTATCCCTCTTCAAAAGAGATTTATTGCTACGGATACCATCTGGTCTACTTCCATTGACTAGGGTGTCAAATGTTAGCTTGATGCTTCATGATATGTCACAGTTGTGCAGACCCAATTGCACTGAGAAAGACTTATTTCCTTTTCCAGTTCCTTTTGATTTGCTTGAGAAAATGAGAAAATGTTGCCCATGAAATTAGACTTTGTCTAACTTTTAGTGAAATGCACTCTGATTGAGAACAGGTGTCAGACTGAACAGCATCATCCCAACACAACAACAAACTCCTGCAACATAGATACATGGTAAGACTACCAGGGCTATTACCAAACCAGCCATGTCCAACATATCTGTAGTGTCCATGATTGCAACACAGAGAGGAAATCCCTTAAGAGGGAGTGGGAGTTGAAGAGGAAGCACATTCCTTAGGATGCCAATGGGCCTCAACGGCCTGGGACAACTTGTCAGCTGTCTTTTTGTCTTCTACTGTACCGGAAAGGGGGAAAGGGGGCCTTGATTGTCTTAAAACACGATAACCTCGAGTGCCAAGGCTATGGAGGGGCCGGAGGGGACTGGCACTTTGGCACATTTCCCTCCTCATCATTTGCTTTAAATCAACAACGAAAAGGGCAGAGGGTGAAAAACAAGTCTTCAGTCATCAGGCACCACTCCCAGTGCATGGATCTGCTTGGCACAAAGTGCTAAATGTTTGTTGATCTTAGATACATTTGGTTCAGGGTGTGCTGATAGCATAGCCTGCTACTGGGCCAAGTCAAGGTTGAAGAAATTAAGAAAAGACGATAACACTTTACTTGACGGGTGAGTTCATAACACATTCATAGCAGCTGTCATAAACTGCACATAAAGCATTCATGACTGTTTCATGAGACATGACTCAACATTCATACCAAACCTTTCATGAATGTGGAAGACAGAATGACAACAGTTTGTCAAAATAAAAGTCCAACATCGTATTTGTGTAACCTGGATACCATTAATTTAATCTCTCCAGCCTTTGTAAATGGGAGGTAAACTAGCCTACATTCAGCTGACCCGTATTTGTGTAACCTGGAATGGTTGGACATTCCCAGTAGCAAAAGATGAGAAATCATCTGCAAAGGTTACATCATAAAACAAATACATTGTATGAAACAAAAATTATTTGCTTGACCATGTTGTGTCTTTTTGGCACTGGAGTAGCCCATTGACTCAGATGTGACGTGATCAGGTAAGAGGTTAGGACCAAAAACGGCAATGCTGCTTTGCTACTTTAGACTTTTATTTTGACAAGTTCTCGTCGTTCTGTCTTCCACATGCATGAAAGGTTTGGTATGAATGTTGAGTCATGTCTCATGAAACAGTCATGAATGCTTTATGTGCAGTTTATGACAGCTGCTATGAATGTGTTATGAACTCACCCGTCAAGTAAAGTGTTACCGAAAAGACTATACATTTAAACCATTCACTTTCCATACTTTTTGATTTTTGGACCAATTTTAGCCCAGACTCAGTCTGATCCGACTAACTTTAGAATCTGGCTAAATTCCCATCCGATTTGTTGTGCAGTTAGTTAGAGCAGGATCATGACGCACAAGTAGAGGATGTTAAAATCAATGTTCCAGCTCCATTCTGATCTGACTGGATTTCTGGCATGTCAAAAATGTATGTTGGCTATCTTACATTGTAAGCAGTCTGAACATACAGTGCGACCACAGCAATCGTGACTGTGTGCTCGTCGTCGATCCTACAAGTCCTCCCAATTTGCACCACAACAGACAGATAAATTGGTTTATTAATACAAAACTCTTAGCCAAGGTGGCAGGACAGCACACCACGCTATTGATGAACCTCGCTGGGCACTAATGTTGAGAATGCTACAAAAAAAAAAAAACAATGTCACGAAATTCAGATCAATGTGGAAACCCCAGTGCATGTACAGCACAGCAACTTAACTTGCCCACAAAGGCATTCAGTAGTAACCCAGAGTCTGATGGCTTTCCTCATTAATGAATCGTGAATAGGGATGAGAAGTAAAGTGTGGATAAAGTCAAATAGACCTTGAGTGTCCTTCATATCTCCTGATCACTGCCATTGATATTCAATAGCAGTCATGACAAAAAGAGAATGGTTTAGTTGTCTACGAATGAACAACCTGTAACGACAAAGGAAACATGTAGCATTTCACTTGCCCCCCAGCAGCAAGTCTTTTCACTACGCAGCAACTTACGTCTTTTTGTTCATTTGTCTTCACACATTATTCCCATTGTGTTGCAAGAGCCCCAGAGACAAATGAGGAGTTGCACATGTGCTCCTCATAGTCTGATGTTTGTTATCACCCCGCCCTCCAAGAGCTAAATTGGATGCAGCTGTTTTTGTCTCTGTCACATCTGTTGCTTAGCTATCACCTGTCGATCAACAGAATCAGCAGCTTACCCAAGAGCCAGTGTCAGTCTGTAATGTTTATATATTGCATTAGGACACAGATCGATTACAGTAACTGTCCACTTAAAAGGGTGTTGTAAATCCTTAGAGATCTTGAAAATTCATCAAATTGACAGTTGTATTACTGTGTCTTTCACTACATTCAACTAATGGGTTTCTCAGCAATGGCCTAAAAAATGTGTCTTCAAAGTCACAATTTCACAAAAGTTTAGAGAGCAAGACCATGACGGTATTCCCATTTTTTTAAATAGACTGACAGTATGTTCCCATTCAATCCGCAAGTGTTATGCCCTAACATCAACGCCTCCTAAAATAAAGCAATTACAGATCACCCATATCCCTTCCCTTCTCTTCCACATGCACCGAGTTGTGTGAAACTCTCTGACACACCACTTCATAAACAGAAACATCTGAAAAACTAGCTGAGAACTTTGAAACTTGTCTTCAGTTCTGCAGTAAAGCAACATTCTCAACAGCACCTCCCTCCACCCATCAAGCCAGTAGGCCCCCTAAAGCACTGCTGTAGGCCTGCAGTGTTACAGAAGATCATGGGTGCCGTGCATAAACATGAGTCGGTTGGAAATCGCATGGCACATTCCAACCATATTGTAGACTTCTTTGTGTGTGTCGACTTCCTTGGATGGAAATATCTAAATGCGGATCAATGGTGCTCTTTGTGCAGAACTGGTCGTCCTCTTGTTTCTCAGAAACAGGGAGGGGTCTGAAATGTCACACATAGATGTGCCTTAAAGATGACCTCATCCTTTGGGCCCGGAGAAAGAGTAAATTGGAAATTGGAGGAAAAACAACCGGGAGAAGAGACAGAAACAGGAAAATATTCTGGAAAACTAGAAGCCTTGAGTTTGTGTTGCTTGCTTCATGGGGCGGGGGGGGGGGGGACGAGTGTTTGTTGTTGGTCAGGAAGTGACTTGTTACAGGAAGTTTGTCACAATGAAGATCATCGTTTCTCCAATGGGAAAGAGAAGTCTCCTCAAATACTTCTGACGCCAACACTCTGGGAAATGTCTATAACCAGAGCATCCTTGTTCCATCAAAACAAGTCCATATATCCACTCCAGAACAGTTTGTTGCGCATCCTAGATTTCCATGAATGTTTAGAAAGGAATTCTTCTGGACTAGACTCAAGAGACCTCACCCTCTGCCTCAGGCATATAGGGCATCACATAAAGTTCTTCCTCTGATTGTATACAATGTCCCGTTTCTTACGCTTGGTCTAATGGATTTAACATCCAGTCTGTACATAAACTGGTCGTGGACTACTGCATCCTCGTAAACTCACCCAGCCTGCCATCTTAACAAATGACCCAATGTCTGTCTGGGAGTCCCAATTAAATTGAGTCATTTCATCAGTGGGGCATGTGAATGTCCATGATTCTTTCTGGCAGTGACAGAGCCTGAAGGGCATGAAGAAGGCACAGAGCACAACTTCATACTTTCATACTGGCCTAGAATACGATTTTATGTTTTCACAACAATTGTATCTAGCTCTGCAGCAAAAAATGACAAATTGAGGTTGTCAGACAAGGGTTAAAGTCTTCAAAAACTATTTGCACTAAAAAGGGTTTAGTTTTTCAGTTCAGTCCAAGTAATATATGGTAAAAACACTCTAGTGCACAGTGCTGCTTCAGACAGAAGTAGTTCCCTGTTGTTCCCTGAAGTTTCTTGTTGGCCAGAAAGGAGCACAAGATCGATGCATGTCGATGGGTATACCGTTTGAGGAGACATACATACATACATGTTGAACAACCCTCGGACACATCAGTATCCTGCTGTTTTCTGCACATCTCTAGTGAGAAAGCGCTCAGCGCTCAACTAACCTTTTGAGATGTTTGATAGCCATTGCACACAGTGTGTCCTATCTGCAAATGTAATAAGTGGTACTTATTCCCCAACATCTTTGATGTTCCCGCAAAAACAGGCGTACCATATAGCATCATGCATGCCTGTGTGTTTGTGCCCTCGGCCCACGTGAAGCACAGGCTGTGCTCAGAAGGAATCTCTGTTCACATAATTAGCAGCACAAGATTTGATATTTCATATTTCTCTAATGGCATCTTTGTCTTGCACTGCTAAATAGAGGCCCTCTTCTTCCTCTACTCCTCTATCTCCTACTCCTAGAGACGTGAAGATGACATCTCTAAAACAAAAACCCATCAACCCTCCCTTCCCCCGGCCTTCTTCATCCAGCTGCTAAAGCTGCTTCCAGCTTCATCAGCTGCTTCCCAGCCTGATATTTAAGGGGACAAGAGGCGTATTGTGTGTGGGAATTCGGCCCTGGATTTAGCGGCATTCTGAACTCACGCAGCGTTGGCCCTTAATGGAGTGTGCCTGTCCGTCTGTACTCGATGCAGATAAGCCTGTTAGGAGAGTAAAGGCGGTGTTTTCCAGCAAAGCTTAAAAATGACAGTCCCGTGCTGTACACACAGAGAGTAGGGCAGCAAGGAGGTCAAAGATTGCTGGCCTGCCTGGACTTCAGAGGCTGGGGATCAGTGTTTAAGTGACTTCGGAAATGCCTCAACTTGGGGGAGAGGCGCGCGGGGTTCCTACAGAGGCAGTGGTGTAGAGGAGGACAAATTAAAGCGTTTCAGATCAGAATTATGCTCTTTTAGTTGTTTTAGCTTTAGCGGGAAGCTGTTCTGTTTTAGATCAGAATTATGCTCAAAGAGACAGACTGGGCTATTTCTAGGAGACGCACAGATAATAAAGACATTTCTCCCCTCCCTCTCCCAAGGTATTGGTTAGGCATTGGTTTAACCAATGCCTTGGGAGAGAGAGGGGAGAAATGTTTTTATTATCTGTGCAATGTTACCAGTATGGTTTGTTGCTGAGGAAGACGCAGTACGTCGAAATGTCAGTCAATTGTTTGCACCACAATAAAAAAAAGTTTAAAAGTATTCGGAGTGCTCTGGTCATCCCTGGGTTTAGTCTCCTAGAAGTAGCCCAGCTTGTCTCTTTGATCCTATGGTCCTGGACTGTGAGCACCAAAGAGGCTTGAGAGCAAGTGACACCCTTCTTATCAGAATTATGCTCTTTAAAGTTGTTTTAGCTGTTGCTGGAAGCTGTGCTGTCTCTCACAGTGGCCAACTGATTAAATCAGCTTATAAAATATTGGTAGATGCACGTTGCTTGTGAACAACTTATGCATTCCTCTACGTAGTATTCTCAAATAACTTTTTAATATCTTCATCCGAAGGTTGAGGATACTGTACGCTCTTGGCAGACATAAATGCAGTGTAGAATTACTGTTGCAAAGTGTCAACACTAAAACAATGTTAGCAGATTCAAGGGCAATAGACTACTGCAGAACTATTGTTCTAACTATTGTTCTGTGGTTTTGTTAATCACACAGTCTGCTGACAGTTTCCCACTATATCTCAGATACATTGTATAACTGACAGATTGTATAATCTCTGTAGTAGCATGAGGTTTATCTCCTTAGAATGTTTTTATAAAGTGTGTGATTGGGGTCCTTGACTCAAAAGTATTCATATGTCAAGTATATAGTGGCCAGTTACATTTACCCGTATGTTAAATGAGTTTCCCACTGCACTGTTCCTCTAAGGTGGTTTTGACAGATGTAGGGCATGCATAGGCTGACCATGGTATGTCCATGCTACGTAATGCCCATGATGTAAAGGTCACATTAAGGGGTCACAGGAAGAGGAAATGGAAAATGACACCTGATGCTCGCAGCAGAAGAGATGAATTAGCCTCGTCTGGGGCCCGTTCTGGAGGACCTCAGTGGACCTCCCCTGGGCTATTTGCTCTGCTCTGCCCAGTCAGGGTCTGTGTCTCCGAGGAGCCCGATCGGCTCTGAAGCCGCAGCGGAAAAGGGCGGATGGTGCTCTCTGTTGCCCTCTCGCTTTCCCACCCTCGTGCACATGTGATGATCGTATAAACAGATTTGACACACACACACCGGGGGCCCCTGCTGCTGCCGTGCTCAGTCACACACAGTGCAAACCCACACCACTGGTGCTGGTGCTGTGTGCTCAGAGGATTTGGGGTGAAATTCTGGACCGTGCATAGGTGTTCTGTTTTGTTTCTGCTTATATTTTTTTATTATTTAGAGGCATTTACAGGCCTGTTCAATTTCGCTGTACACACACCTGTGATAATAAGCTATTGGGCCAGAAGCCCCATTGCTCGTGTTGCCTATGAAACTCACAAGATTTCACAACTCCACGGCTTCCTTTGGGGCCACCTTGAACGTAGATTTTTTTTACAGACAATTTCCTAAATTCAGATTAGTCATCTTCTGACAACCGTAATGAATCTGGTCACTAGACTTGATTAATAGGTCTGGACTAAACCAGTGGCAAAAAAAAAACAATAAAATCCCCTATTTTCCAACAAAAGGAGATGAAGCTCTAACTAGCTATATTTGGCGCCTCTGTATTTCTGTTGGCATGGTGAACTATTGATCAACATCTCAGAGCTCCACACCAACTGCCCTGTTAGTGTGCAATTGTCCTGGAATGCCAGACGCAGCTGGGATGAGGGATTATGGTGGGGGGCGGGTGTATGGTTGGTGTCTTTTCTCCGTGAGAACGAGAGATGTTTCCAAGAGTCCAGTGAAGCCCCCCCCCCCCCCACCACCACCACCACCTCACGAGTGACACAGCTGGACACGTAGGCGGGTCCCTCCAGACTCATCAGTATCAGTGACCTGATGTGACTGGATCCCGTGACCGACCCAAACTGGACACGTCTTCAAATAGACGACTATCTCCACATCCATCACTATCTCAGCCAGATCCACTGTCCTCAGGGTATCAGGAACTCGTTTCCTTGTTCGTTCTTGGAAAGTCCCCACCACTGTTTTTACCCAGGGGTCCCATCCATAATGCAGTGTTAACATTAACACAGATTTAAAAGCACTCCCATGTACAGTGATCAGTCCTCGATGGGCGGCGCTCACGGTTTGTTCTGGTGGTTTTGCTTAAGTAGTTGTAATATAGCATTAATGGAGTAATTACCATTTTAACTGTCATAGAACCACCCACTTAACATCACACACACACACACACACACACACACACACTCACACGTGCGAACTCACGCACACACACACCATATGTCCAGACATTCCCAATCCTTAAACACACATCCGTGCTCCCACAGCTGGGTTGTATTTCCGCACACATGTAGTGCGCTGCTGGTATTCCCTTCCCAGAGCGTGAGGCAACGGTGCAGGTGGCTGGCTCTGGCTCTGTCCTCACTGACCATGGGGGAGGCTCCAGGTCCCCAACCAGACCTGCTCTCAACACAGCACAACACAACACTCACACACTTCCCTCAGGACAGTCTCTTTCTCACACATATATTTATTTCTGTGTGCCTGGGGGTTTATAGTTTCTTCCAATCTCACTCTCTCTTTCTTTCTCTCTTTTCTTTCTGTGTACACTAATGTGTCTTTCTTTTCTGTCTTTCTCTGTCTTGCTTCTATCACATTCTCTTATTTTCTCAAGCACACACAGACACACACACACACACTGTAACTGCGCCAAATTGTCTATTTGATAGTGTCCAGACCATACACAGTGGCTCTCTCTCACACACACACACACACACACACACTGCTTCTCTGTCTCGTCCCTATCGCTGGTGCACGTGTTCGTGCACGTGCGTGCGGGGGCATAACTGATGACACGTCCATGGTAATTACGCCGAGCCTAAACATATTATGCGCAAGTGTAAACACCGGCAGGCCGTGCAGCTCATCTGTGTACCGAGGGGACAGCCGGAGGAATTCAACCCGCGTCAGCCAGAGCGAAAGCTGAGAGGGTGCTGACAAGCACTGACCGGCTGGTCCACCTCCGATGGACGGGTATCTGACGGTCTACCTCGACACAGGAGGGGTTTATCATGAGAAGATATGGAAATGTACAGTATACAGTGTAACCGGAAAGTTTTCAGACCCTTTCACTCCACAAAAAACAGGTGTTTGAAGTGTTGTGAATTTATAAAACAAATAAATGAGTGATAATGTCCAATGACTTAATTTAGGAACGGGTGGACTCCAATCATGTTGTAGAAGCATCTCAAGGACAATTGATAAAAGTAAGATGCACCAGAGCTCAATTGCAAGTGTCATAACAAGGGGTCTGAATACTTATGTAAATGCGATGTTTCAGTCTTTTACAGGGAAAAATTAATTGAATCTATTTTAAGATGAGTCTGAAACATAACAAAATGTGGAAAACTTGAACACTTTCTGGTTGCACTGTACATATGGCAGGGTGTGTGTTTGTGTGCGTGTGTGTGTGTTGGGTGTATGTGGATGTTAAAGTGTATGTGTTGCACTCAACATCAACCTTCCTGTATTGCTACTACTGAAGACTTTACAGTATTAAGAAAAACAGAAAAAAACAGTATTAAGAAAAACAGAAAAAAACAGTATTAAGGAAAACAGACAAAACCGCCCTTGTGCCGTGTTCACACAGTGTCGTTGTTTTCTCTTTTCAAATCCATTTGTCATGCCTCGACAGTCACGTCCTGTGAAATTTATTTTAGGCTATAAATGAGTGTGATTTACACAGAGCTGATAACTGTGTATTCTTAGAGTTTGTATTTCTCTGGAGCAAATAAAATCCACTCAGTCATGGAGACTGACGAAACCAACATTCTCTAAACGACATGCAGTACAAGCCAAAATATTTAGATCTTGTGTGTGAATCAGTGTGTGTGTGTGTCTATATTCGTATATGTCCTTGTGTGTGTATCTATGTGAATGAGTGAGTGTTTGTGTGTGACTGTGTGTGTGTGTGTGTGTGTGTGTGTGTGTGTGTGTGTATGTGTTTGCTTGCATACATCTATGCAAGCGGGGAGGTTGCAGCATCAGCAGCACCTCCCTAATGCAATTGAGGCGCCATGTTTACCCATCACATCCTGTGACAGAGTCAAGAACGCAACAGTGCCACAACTTCATCAGCACCAGTAATCCCAGCAGCATGTGAGGTCTAGGCCTAGTTAGAGATCCCTCTCAGCTCCACCTATGTAGGTGGAAATGTTTATCCTGCATCTCTTATTAGAGATGTGAGTGGTCTTAATGTAGAGGGAGGATGACAGAGGATGACGTCAGGGTGACAGAGTCTGATGTCACTGTTCAATAGGGGTTTTTTTCCCCCTTGTTGAATTAACAGAGTCATCTACGGATGTGCAGTGTCTGCTCCCTTTCCCATCCTCCTGTAGAGTAAATACACAGAGGAAGTAACCTAGAGTTGGTTGGAGAGGGGTCTGAGAATTGCGTGCGTGCGTGTGACAGAGAGAAAGAAAGAGAGCAAGAATTTGTCTGTGGGTGGTTGGTTGCATGAATAACCGTCCCCAGAACATCAAGTGGATTTAGGCCATTGCGTTTCCCAAGAACTGGGAATATTTTAACAGAGATTCTTAGTCATAGACTAAATAAAATCACTTCCTCTGGGAGAGAGGTTAAACCAACTTACAAACCCCAACAGGGGAAATATCCAAATATAATGACTCCCCCTCAAGAGCAGGAATCCCTTATCGGCCCACGCCATTCCTACACTAGCACCTCACTTCACATTTGCACAGATGCTATAGGAAATGGACTCACAAATGTATTTCAGACAGGTGAATATATCCTATTGCAGGACAGTGTTTTTTTTACCATTTTAGCACTGTATATACTATGTTTTATATACTGTATGATTCATACCAGTTTTTGGTTGTGAGGAAAGTTTTTTGTCTTATCCTATAGTAGAGACATTTACATGGAAAGAAGCCTTTGTTGGCAAACTATTCTCTCAGTTCTTCAACAGAAACAAGGGTTCTATTAGGACATTTAGATGTTAATATGTCAGGACAAGCCGCCAATTCCCACAAACAGTTCTCCTAACAGTGTAATCGCAACATTTCCAAAAATATGACACACTCACCGATGCCTCTCAAATTGTGTTTAAATCTGGAACATTCTCATGTTTAATTTAAAAATGACTTATTTCTCTTTCCTGTGGTCTGCATGCCTCCACGGGCCATCTCAAGTGGACACAGCTTGAGCTCCCCTCAGCTCTTTTGACCTTAAACCTCTGACCTCGTCCTAAAAACCAATATGAGTTCAATTCAATCAGGCCATGTCCTCAGTTTTCCCATCGTTGTCATCTGGACAGTCTCTCAGAACCACATCGGACAGATTCTGGATCTGTTTATTTGTTGATTTTTTTTTATTTATGTTTTTTTTTTTTTTTTTATTCGAGTTTGGACCTCGGAGCGAGGTTACTGGCACAGGGCTCTTTCCCATAGTTTAGTCTGTCGGGCCGAGGCAAAGTTTTCCCCGTAGGGTTTCGTCCTGCAGGACAGAGTTTGCAACTTTATAACAGCAGGGCAAACAGCTGACTTTCTTTGTATTGAAAAGAAAAGGAAAGCAAATAAGAAATTGGCCTGGCTGGTCTACAGCTGTGGTTACTAGAAGACTCTTCAGAATGAGCTTTCTACTTCCAAAAGGTCTTCATGTGGGCTTTGAATCCGTGCTAACCACAACCCAGAGTCACCAAATCGGCCTTTAAATGCTGTGTGTTCAACATCTCTAACATCCTGATGTGAGGTTGGACATCAATGATGGACAGGGCAAGTCTTTTAACAGTGATGGACTCCCACTACATACTTGAATGCAAATCATCCACATATTCGAGTGTTGGACAGCACTCAGTGGGTTGACCATCAAGCCCCCAAAGCATTCTTATGTGGAAACATTCACTCAGAAACACTTGCAAAGAGAATACCTGTATGGACAGAAACATTCACTCAGAATCACTTGGAAAGAGAATACCTGTATGGACAGCCAAGCAATTCCTCTGATCATGTTTTGAGTAGGTCAGTGACTGAGTTGATGTTAGGCTGATATTTTTGGCCTGTTACTATATAAGGGCTTGTCTGTGTCAAGCCAGTGTATCTGATCAAACATCTAATGTTTATGTGGGCAGTGGCTTTGCCCTGTAGTCTATCTTTCATCAATTACTCTTTCTCTTTTCCTCTCTTTCTCTCTCATTCGCTTTCTTCCGCTCACCATCTCTCTCTCTAACTGAGGCATTTCCTCCCATGTTTGTTGGCACCTGGTAACAGGAGCAGGTTTTACCTTTTAAAGTCATTATGCTGTGCCAGGGCTGGTGAACACCCGAGTGAAAGGGGGGTCACCTTTGTGTGTGTAGAGGGGGTTTATCTACAGTTAGTTGTCAAGGATCTGGGATTCCTCAACAAGTTCATGTCACAGCTGAAGTGTGTGTGCGTGTGTGTGTGTGTGTGTGTGTGTGTGTGTATGTGTGTTCCTGTGTGTGTGTGTGTGTGTGTTCTGGAAACTTGGATTGGGATGACATCACTGAGGTGTGTCACAGCACCCAACCTGACCTCATCAGTAGCTGCTTTCATACACAACCTCCGCAGTCCATGCAGAACGGAGGTCCGACCCTTCGGGTGATTCAGACATGATGCTAACCTGCGGACCTTATGCTGACATATGTGTGAACGACACACACGCACATGAACAGAATTTCAACCTGGATTTGGATGGTTGACCATCCAAATGACCGGTGATGTTGTTCAGATATACAGCCCAACCGTTTGACATCCGCAGAACAGCCGGATTGCTAAAGCAGCTATTGTTTATATATGGTGTGTTTTTCTCTTTTTTTAATGTCAGTGTTTATCTCTTCACAAAGAGATGGCCCATAATTGGTGTGTGTCAGTACACTTGGGGTAAGCCTTGGGTCAAACACATCAGACAGACCGAGCGCTTTACTAAACATCGGTGTCAAATAATTCTTGTAAATTGCAGTTCTGCAATCAGTGTTAGTGTGTGTTCACACTGGCCGGATTAACACTAAAAGCACACCTGATCAAACAGTGTACTGTCCTGTCCTCAGATTTCATGCCATTACAATCTGACTTAATGTTCTATCTCAAAGCAGTGGAAATGGAGGTGTTCCAGTCAGATGATTATCTGTCTAAATTAGCCCTGATTGCCCTGGCCTAAGCACACATGTCGTTCTCCAGACTCCAAGCCCAGTCCCAGTGTGTGTAGGTGCATCTGTGTGGATGGATTCAATTGAACCATCATTACTGAGTTGTCACACGGAACATGAAAAAACATGACTTCACTTCCCGCCAGCGCTTTTCCCGCGTGTGATGCGTGGCATTGGGGAATTATGATTGTGAATCGGCAGAGGCCGGTTTAGGACGAGATGTTCCTCAGAAGCATCACGTAAAAGATGGCCGTCCAAACAGATCCCGGTCTCTCCTCTCAGCAGCTGCTTGGTGGGAGATTTGGCAGCAAAGCAGAGGCTGTTGCACCACATCCTGGTAAAGTTGTTGCTTTTTGACCAGCTTCTTCACAAACTCATGTCCTTGTTGTTGTGGAATGGTGGCTCTCATTCGCAAAGTGTTCTTTGTGTGTCATCGATTGGCTGGCGCTGAAAACAAAGGCCCTCTGTGTGTGTTTAAGTGCCATCTTGACAGCCCATGCATGACAAACAAATGAAAACAGGAAAATTAACTTGATAAAGCATTTCCCACATTCATTTCACCAGCTGGCTATGGGTGAAATCAAGCCAATCAAGTTTTTCATTCAGTTTATTTGGACCACATCAATCGGACTCAAGTTAGCTAGTTGCATTCACATCGTTTGGCCTTGAGAGTCGCCCGCTCGCATTCAGCGAAAGCCAGCATCAGATTTGCCTCAAATCCCACATGACTGTTTCAGGCAGATGTGAGATATCTGGGAAGTCGTGCGCTGAAAGCAGACTCCAGCGTGGGCACGACCCCAGCACCAGAGCCAATCCGTGGCTGGGAAACGCGGCCCCTGCAGCGCCTCTCTCCGCTCCCTCAGGGCCACTTTTGGCGTCGGCGATGCAGTCACAGCAAGCCCATTTCACAACCTCCGCATCACGCAGCAAAAAACAGCCGTATACTGTATAAACATTTTTTCTTCTTCTCCTTCTTCGACTGCTGAGGTCGGAGGTAGCGTGTTCTGGTCACGCCGCTTCTGAGTGGCCTGGCGCGGCAGTCATGCGAATAAAATGAGTTGTGTTGTTGTGGTTTTTTTTTTGTCCGCGGTGAACACCTCTGAGAGGCCGCTCCGCGCCGCGCTGCACCGAACTGGGCCATGAGGAAGTCGTGAACACACAAGCACTCTCTGGCTTACGGCGCGAGACAAACCAGACCACAGCTGCTGCGAGAGCAAATCCAGGAGAGGAAGGAATCTCTCGCTCTCTCTTTCTTTTTCCCACACTGGTGCAGTGCTTTTTCCCTCTCTGTGTGTGTGTGTGCGCGTGTGTGTGTGGGTGGGTGGAGGAGAGCATGTCTCACAGCCCTGGAGGTGGGGTGGGGACAGAGAGGGGTGGTTGAGGGGTCCCATGTAGCTCTTGTGAGTTCTGGAACTGCAGCCACTACCACTCTGGAAAGGAGCCCTGGGAGCGCTCGCTCGCTCGCCTGCCCCGGTCAGTGCCGGAGGGAGTCAGGAAATCGGAGCGGGCAGTACCCCTTAGCAGCGCAGGGCTTTACACTAGCCTCTGCTGGCCTGAGCCTGCAGTGAGGTAGTGCTTACAGTGGGCCTGCTGTGCTGAGTTAGCATGGGTGCGACTAGCTATCGTTTTGCTTTGGAAAGACCAGCTGATGCATGCATGATGAAGAGCCTAAGGATCTCCTGTGTTTCAACAACACTGGAGTTCTCTGTTGATATTATTTTGCTAAGTTTGTTAAGTTTATTTGTGTTTTCATCCACAATGGCCCACGATTAATTCAAGGCATGGATCAGTATGTTTGTTCTTTGATCAAACCTCTGACAAGTGTGATGGTAGCACCAGTGCCTGTTTATGTGCACAGCTGTGCTGTAGCCATTGTTCATTGTTCTTGTTAGAGAATTATTCTCCAGACACCTCAAGTCAGTCCCACACCTCAGCTGACTTATGTACTGTTATGAGCTCTGTGAATACTTCGAGCCACTACAACTATCAGTAATAGTTTTGGACCACTGCAAGTGTGGAAGCCATGTTTGTGTTGATGTGGGATTCCACAGTTGGGCCAGCCCAGGACGTGTACCGGTGTTCGGGCGTGGCCATCCCTGTAGCATTTCCTGTCTCCCCTCTCACCACTGCACCCATTTCCCTTAACAGCTTTGATCACATCAAAGAGTCACACTTGGACCAGAAATGCCATCTCATTTCACAAGACACGTGTATGTTTATGTGTACGTGTGTGCGTGTGTGTGTGTGTGTATGTGTGTGTGCGTGTGTGTATGTGCACGTGCGTGCGTCTGTGTGTGTGTGTGTGCGCGTGTGTGTGTATGTGTATGTGTATGTGTGTGCGTGCGTCTGTGTGTGTGTGTGTATGTGTGTGTGTATGTGTACGTGCGTGTGTCTGTGTGTGTGTGTGTGTGTGTGTGTGCGTCCAGTTCCAGCTGCAGTGAGATCTACACTCTTAACACTGAAGAAATGCTTAGCAATGGGAGTTGTCGAGTGTCCGTCAGTTGAGCCCCTGCTCCTCATGACTCAGATGAAGTCACCGCCGTAATGTTGTACATTTTATCTACTTCCGACGGCATTTTTATCAGCACTGTGCTACATCTGAGGTCAAGTCTGAGGTCACTGCTCCTCTCACTTGCTCACACCAGCTGTAAATGTGTGTGCGTATATCTGTGAGTGTGAGAGAATGTGTATAGTACGTATACGTGTCTGTGTGTGTGTGAGAGAGAGTGTTCTCTGTGTGTGTCTGTGTGTGTGTGTGTGTGTGTGAGAGAGAGTGTACGTGCCCGTGTGTGTGTTTGCCTGTGTAGGCCTATGGTGTGTGTGTGTGTGTGTGTGTGTGTGGGAATGTACGTGCCTGTGTGTGTGTTTGCATGTGTAGGCCTATGGTGTGTGTGTGTGTGAGAGAGAGTGTACGTGCCCGTGTGTGTGTTTGCATGTAGGCCTATGGTGTGTGTGTGTGTGTGGGAGAGTGAGAGTGATCTTTTTCCCTGTGTGCTGGACCCCTTGGCCTTTCAGCAGCAGCACAGCTGCATGGCTGTGCTTTGATACAGTGTGTAATTGTCATGAGGTGCAGATCCTCTCCCTCCCTCCCTCCCTCCCTCTCTCGGCCTGCCACGCAGACTGGACGTGCAGCACTGGCGGAGTCTGCTTCTGATTTCTCCACATGCATCTGGGGATCTGGCCCTGAGGAGCAGGTGATGGAAAGCTTTACCCTAATGCCAAGGCACCATCTTTTGGTTTTCGCTCTTTGCCATGCCATGCCATGCCAACCCCACCGACTGGCTTAAACCATTTCCATGGTCATCATGAAGATTAAGTGAAAGGAGGGCCTCTATTTCTCTCTATGTCTGTCTCTCTCTTTCTCTCTCTCTCTCTATCACACTCTCTCTCTCTATCACACTCTCTCTCTCTCTCTCTCTCCGAAATTCCTTCGTGGTGAGGTAGCGGCCCACTCAGGGGGCTGGTGCATAAAGCGGACATGATAAGTGTGGGGCATTCCAGTCTGTCATTGAGCGTCTCGACACAGGGCTTGACCCATAATCCTCCAGAGAGAGGAGGAAAGGGCCAATAAGGAAGGGTGGCAGGAGAGCCGAGGCAGACACACTGGGGCAGGAACAAGGGGGAGAAAGTAGCCGACGGAGGCGCGAGAAAGACGTGCGAGAGGAAGATAAACAGGGAGAGAGGAGAGGATGAGCGAGCAGACCGCGGGGGGTCAGGGCTAAGCGAGACAGGAAGTATGCCCTGAAACCCCCCAAGGTCAACGGGCGAAGAAGCCGGGAGCCATGGGAGCGTGGCGCGTCACCGGGTGATTTACGCCGGCGAAGTCGCAAACACTCGTCACCGGGTGATTTACGCCAGCGGGTAACGGCGGCCGGGCACTGAGAGCGAGGAGAGGAGAGGAGTGAATGATGACCCGTTTCCTCCAGACACACATCCACAGACGCCCGTTTGTTATCCTCTAGTAGCGTCCAGCACCTCTGGCTTCCCCTGTTCCTGTGTTCCCATCCCAGTGAGACCCACTCTGAGCTGTTGTCCTTATGACCCGGCTGTTAGCAGTCTGTACTTCCCCCTTCAATTGCTCTCTTTCCCTCTCTCCACTCGTTTTGTCTCTCTCTCTCTCCATCTTGTTTTGTGGTGCCCTCATTCCCCTGTTCTCTCTCTCCCCTGTTCATTGGCGTTTTGGGTTTTGTTTGATTTTTTCTGCATTGACAGTTGATTGACAGGCCCGCACTCACAGGAGCAGAAAGTTCATGCTTCGTCTGCCAGGGATGAGAAAGAGAACAGAGAGAGGTCGGAGGTGACGCCAGCCCTTTCTCCAATCAGTGAGGTCGGAGGTGACGCCAGCCCTTTCTCTGTCGTCCATTTTACAGGCTAGTTCACATCTGCAAAAGTGCATGCGGGCGTGCATGACGGCAGTCAGATACTGAAACGTAAATAAATAACTTGAGGCCTGTTTCCCTTAGGTGTGTTTGACAGAAAATGCTCTCTCTCTCTCTCTCTCTCTCTCTCTCTCTCTCTCTCTCTCTCTCTCTCTCTCTCTCTCTCTCTCTCTCTCTCTTCCTCTCTCTCTATCTCTACATTCTTCTCTTTCTCTCACGTTCTCTCTCTTCCCCATATCAGTGTAACTCAGTATGGTTGATCCCATTTGCCATCGGTAGAGAGATAGCAGAGCACGCAGTGAAATACGGAGGATGACATTAAATTAGAAAAAGACTAAAACACTTGTATTCCTAGAATTTTTGTGGCATGTAAGATTTGCCTAATGTAGGAACACCTTTTTTCCCCGAACACATGCCAGATGTTCCATCTGTTTGACACACACATTTGCACACATCGTCACTCTTTCACTTCTACCTTCTTACACTCACATAAACCTCTCTCTCACCCACACACACACACACACACACATGAACAAACAGAGAGATAATGAGAGGTACTTGCTAGGCAACACGTCCAGCTCATATAAACTAGAGCGGAATCTGTTTGAGGGAGAATGCACCACCACAGAAGTCAAGACACTGAAGCCAAAGGCATCTGGCCTCCCCCTGCTCCACATTCTCTCCGTTATACTGTGTCCAGACCCGAGGATTTACCATAAATCTTGCTTTGTGTTTAGTGGTCAGTAACTGCTGGACCAGAAAAGATGGGCACACACACGTCAAAGAAAGTAGGTCAGACGACTTGACCGACCCATCTGGGTTTATGTCCATCTGAGGAGGGATTGACGGAGAGGTGAGGGTCAGGTGGAGAGCGCGCCCGAGAAGGAGAGGGAATGAGGTGTGCGATGAAAAGATCGCCGGGCGAAGTGGCAGGACTTGGACGCTAGCCCGCAAACATTGCGATGCCTCTAAAAGGAGGGCCTGAGCTAAGCTAAGCCGAACTAAACTAAACACAGCCCTCGTCCTGCTGCTGCTGCTGGGATGTTGAGAAGCTTTGCATGAAACCAGTAGACCAGGACCATCTCATATCTGCTGTCTGACTGCGTGTTTCATAACTCCACTGTTACACCTCGATAAGATCATTTAGATTGGTTCTCTTCGCCCGAAGGCTCAAATCTAACATAAAATGCCCTTGGCACAAGAACCAGAGCAACAAAACATCTTTTTTTCTTTCTCTCAATCCATCAGTCCATCTCTGTATCCTCATATCTCCTCCTGCTGCCTCGCTCTACCTCTGGGAAAATCACCGGTGTCCAAAGCCTCAGAAGAATCCCAGCATGTGGCCTACTATAGATGAGAGTTGATCTAAACTAGTGATTCACACTAAAAACATCAACTCCACATCTACACACGTTACGGAACCGGTTTATTTGAACATGTTAATGTGCAGAGGTGTGTGTTTACATATATGTCTCCCATGTTTCATTGCCATGGTACAAGCCAATGGCTGAACTCTAAAGAGCTGGCACTGCATCTCTCACAGCGCTGGACAGCAGAAGATGGAGAGCAGGCTGAGTGGACACACATGGTGTGTCCAGCAGAGTTAAAGTTTTTAAACCCCCCGTTGATTTGCGGTTAGTGCCGGTGGCCCACTGACCATGCCCTCACCCCCTATTTGTCTCAAATATCATAGCAGAGGTCAGCGAGCAGTCATGCCCAGGTAATGCATAGGGCCTATACTATAGGCATAATGTAGTAAGCAAGCCGTGGCTACTCATCATGAGTGGAAGTTGTGTTTGTGAAGATGTCTGTGTATTGAGACAGAGGTCTCACACGAGCATATGTACATTATCCAAACTCACACATTAACAAGAGACACATGATACCTAAACTAAGAGGCCTTAAGGGTAAACATAGAAAACACTGAACATTTGGCCACACACACACGCACACACACATGCACGCACGCACACACACACATGTGCTTGCACACACAAACACACACAGGCACACAACTCACACACTCACATAGGCCCTTGCCAAGACGTGCATTACAGCATGAAGCCATGTGCTCCACAGCGGCACTTGAGCACTGCAGCACATGGCCGAACATTCTCTTTCTAGAACATTCTGTGGGTGGGACGAGGGCCCATCATATCCCATTATCAGACAGTCAACCCATTGACAGATTACACCCATGCACATATTTATATTGACCAGACACACACACACACACACACACACACACACACACACACACAAACATACACACACACACACACACACACACACACACACACACACACACAAACACACACACACACGGGATGCGGGAACGTGGAAAAGCGGTCCCCTGAGTAGCGCGGCTCTGGGAAAAGCTCCATAAATACGCAAGTATAGGGAAGGGAGGGCTCGTATGTAGGGTCTCTACTGGGGGAGAGCCAGAGATGAGGCCAGATAGCATCCGTGTGCGTCTGTGTGCATCTGTGTTCGTGTGTGGGTGTGTGTGTGTGTGTGGATCACTGCTGTCTGCCACAGAGGTATGCGAGCTATATCTCCCCTCCGCGCCTGGGCTGGTCCCTGCCTGATACACAGACAGATAAATGCCATCCTTCATATAGAGGTGGATAACTCTGACGGATGGCCCCAAGACAACATGAAAGGCACAATGAAAAAATGGAAAGGAAGAAAAGCATTGAGTTAGGTAGAACGCAGTCATAAAATAGCAATTGCTCAACACCAATGCATATAATATTTTAATAAGTGACACAGATATAATTGAGAACGTTAGAGGAATATCATGGACTGGGTATGTATCATTAAGTGGATATATAGTACTGTATACAGTTTGCCTTAGCCTTAATGTGTGTCAGTGAGAGGCCATGAAAGCTCACAGCAGGGTATAACAGGCTTTGCAGGTATTACCTAAAACTCCACCTCTGTGATGTGGTGCAACACTACAAAAGTGAGTTTACATATAGGTTACAATCTGCAAGATGCAACTAATTATTGATAGCGATTTGAAAGCAACACTCAATATTAGCGGAGATCTGTTTTTCTTACATCTTTTAGAATTGAATCCAGGGAAAAGTGCATACAGAGACAGTAGGCTACTGCATGATCTAGAATGTATTGC